>NC_041381.1:59703576-59746750 GCF_002162155.2 Triticum dicoccoides
CTTCCTGGAAGCTCCCTTCTCCTGAGCCGCGAAACTTCAGCCCCTCCTCCCTAGCGCCCCACCGCACCAATTTCACAGCTGCCCTCCTCCCTAATGCCGGAGACGTTGTCCATTTGCCGACGCTGCTGGAGCTACCTTGACGACGGCCGCATGAACCGTACTGGAGCCGATTCACCCCCGCCGTTGTTCATGGTGCTAGAGCGGCTCCAACTTCGGATCCGTCTAGAGTCCCTGCGCTGCTTCGCCATAGCCATCGAATGTCGCGACATCGCTGTTTCCCTGTCGTCGGTCGCCACCGCAACCGCGCCGGCCTCACCGACTCGGTAGCTGGACCTGCCTACTTCACCATGCCGCCAGATAGGTCGCACCCTCATCTCAAATCACTTTATTTAGGCATCAGTTGTCTGAATTTTTATTCTGGGCCAATCGATTCCAAATGGGAAGCAGCACCCCTTGAGGCGGCGGAGCTCCTAGGCTGTCGGTTGGCTGGTGTATAACGTAAGGGTGCGGGGCCACAAGTTCGCCGAGGAAGCAGCACTTAGATGGTTATATTAGAGTTGTGTGGGTTGAAGGTACTGCCGCCGCCAGATCTAGATGACGGGGAGTCTTTGTGGATTGGCCCGGGGGCGGCGCAACCATGGCAGTGCGGTGGGGCGGGGAGCGGGGTTTTGGCCGGGGCCACGGACGATGGAGGCAGGCCGCTCTACCGTTGGGCACTGGCTCTTCGGGGAAGATTCCGAACAGTGCCAGCCGAGAGGCACAAGACGGCCACCAAGCCATCCGGCGTATATCGTCTTCAGTCAGCAGACGTGTGACCACTCTCGTACCTTGCTGTTGATCTCTTAGTGTATTTCTAAGAGATGTTTCATTCTTAACATTATGCGTTATCTGCATCTTCAGCCACACCGTCTTCCGACTCACTGTAGCTGCTCCAACAAGGGAAGCATACACCAGAAGGGAGCTATACTCCCCACTCAACAGTTCCCTGCATCGAATGCGCGTGCCCGACATGGACAGCGAGAACAACTACAGGGCCATCGATAATTCAACACATGAAGCTCACTCCTATGGATGGCGGCTAGATAGGTTGTACCCTCATCTTACTTGTGTGCAACATTTATGGCTTTGTTATTCATCTAAGCATGGAAAATAGATTATCACATTTCACTGTATATTCATGCTGATCTCTTCCGGGTCTTGTTCAGGAGTTAAGGTTGTTCCATAGTTCAGCTAAGATACTTGTTCTTTAGGTAACGCTATTCCATAGTTATCATCCATCAGCCAATGTTATCCCACAGGCTGGTGATTATAGTATTATACCACTTATAGTATTACCTATGTTGTTCTTTAATACTTTTGTGTGCCATCGAGTTAATCTGGAGTACAAACGATACATATTCTGTAGCTTTCATCTATGTTCTCCCTTTAGTTTTTAGACCTGTTGCTGCTAGTTAACCCTAGTCCTACTATTTATATCATCTCCTACAGGCACTCATTACATAAATCTAACTACTAGTTGTCTTCCATGCATGTCATATATAATTGCACACACTAATATATCCACAAGAACCTCATGGAGCAATGTAAAGGCCAATAAAATTGATGTCAATGATACCCAATATGATGGAACATGTAAAGGTAGTTCTTCAGAAGACTTGCAGAAAGATGATGAATCCTCTTCAACCCACAAGGTCCTTGCTGTAACTTGGCCCGTGATATGGTACAACATGCATATAATGTGCTGGAGTGGATCTACTCTGTTGCAATGCCATGTGCTTAGCATGCTGATCATGCATGTAAATATGTCATGCCTTCTTGTTTTTCAGTACCTATTCCATTCATGATAACATGTTTTCAAATTCAAGTACTATCATTCTACTCTATCGCAATGTCATCTGCGTAATTTGGACATCATGCTTCTACATATCTTATGCATTGTTATTCATCAGTATGTACTTCATCTGTCTACCATGCCATGTTTTTTTACATTGAAGTGTTGTTCTAGTGCTCTGTTGCAATGCCATCTTAGTTTCCCAATCATACACGTGTATGTTGCCTTAGTTTTTTCTGTATGAATTCCGCTAGCATACAGTTTTACATTCAACTAGTGTTTTTTACTGTGTTGTCATGTCGTATCCCTAGCTCTTACACCATACTCCCTCCGTTCAGATTACATGTTGCCGAAATGGATAAAAAAGGATGTATCTAGAATTGAAATACGCCTAGACCCATCCATTTTTTTCCGGATGGAGGGAATACATGTCAATATGTCATGCCTTTCTCTTCTTCAGTACCTATTCCATGTCTCTGTTGTAGCATGTTTTATAATTGAAGCATCATTCTTCTATATAAGGCATGCAAGGGGAAGACGACTATGTTAGAATCTGAAGGGTTACAAACCAGGTCTTTGCAAAAGATCCAAACGCCAGAAGATAATAAACCAACTCCATTTTTCATAGATACTGCTTCAGCACAGAGAAACCCAACTCCCACTGATAATAAGCAGATTCCAGTGGCCAAAGAACTAGTCCTCTCCAGTCCAGCAAAAGAATGTCAACTCCATTCTAAGAAGTGTGTGCGTATCCTCGCATCATGAAATTTTATAGCATTCTGATCATATTTTCTACATGTTTCTTATCCATCTCTCTTTTAGAAAATAAGGTTAAATGATAGAAGACTTCCTTCACTAGGATTGTATTCGAGGAAAATATCTTGCGGGAATTCTCTGTGCTCCAATGCTGATGTAAGTACTTGTTGTATATCACTATATTTTTACATCAGCATGTATTTTGTTAATCGGCATGAATCCAACCATTCTCTGATCTAAAATTAGTTGTAGCAAAATGTTAAAGGCACCAATGTTGATTTTTGTAAAGAAAACTGCCTGGTAGTTTTACATACTGAGCTGCATGAGTGTACTATCTCATATCATGCACATTACTGACTTTTAGTGCTGCTCTGGTTGCCCATTTGTTCATTGTGTCAATGTTGCTTTCGTATTACCTTACCTGGCTGATGATAGCTGTGCCGTATTGTGTTAATTTGGTGTAGGATAGTTGCCCAAACGTTCGTTGTGTCAATGTTGCTTTCCTATTATCTAACTTGGCCAATGATAGAAATGCTAGTGTGTTACTTTGGTGCAGGCTGCTGAAGATAAGAAGACAAACTCTGAAAACAGCAAGGCAACCCCATTGTTTCTTTCCAATAAATCTAGGCCAGGTAATATGGCAATATCTCATGATTAATCTGTTTGGTTCCTGAGGGAGTCCTGGACTAGGGGGTGTCCGGATAGCCGAACTATCATCATTGGCCGGACTCCAAGACTATGAAGATACAAGATTGAAGACTTCGTCCCATGTCCGGATGGGACTTTCCTTGGCGTGGAAGGCAAGCTTGGCGATACGGATATGTAGATCTCCTACCATTGTAACCGACTCTGTGTAACCCTAGCCCTCTCCGGTGTCTATATAAACCGGATGGCTTTAGTCCGTAGGACGAACAACAATCATACCATAGGCTAGCTTCTAGGGTTTAGCCTCCTTGATCTCGTGGTAGATCTACTCTTGTAACACACATCATCAATATTAATCAAGCAGGACGTAGGGTTTTACCTCCATCAAGAGGGCCCGAACCTGGGTAAAACATCGTGTCCCTTGTCTCCTGTTACCATCCGCCTAGACGCACAGTTCGGGACCCCCTACCCGAGATCCGCCGGTTTTGACACCGACATTGGTGCTTTCATTGAGAGTTCCTTTATGTCGTCGCAGATAGGCTCGATGGCTTCTTCGATCATCAACAACGACGCAGTCCAGGGGGAGACCTTCCTCCCCGGACAGATCTTCGTATTCGGCAGCTTTACACTGCGGGCCAATTCACTTGGCCATCTGGAGCAGATTGAAAGCTACGCCCCTGGCCATCAGGTCAGATCTGGAAGTTTGAACTTCACGGCCGACATCCGCGGGGACTTGATCTTCGATGGGTTCGGGCCACAGCCAAGCGCGCCGCACTGTCACGATGGGCATGATTTAGCTCTGCAGCCGGACAGTACCCTGGAGGCCGCACTCGAGTCCGCTCCGATCTTCAATTCGGAGCCGGCTGCGCAGATCGAGGATGGATGGTTAGACACCGCCTCAGGAGCTGCAACCTCTATGGCGATAGAGCCGAACACTGACCTTGTCCCTCATGAAGCTTGTGACTCCGAGGTGCCGGACTCCTTGCCGGACTCCGAACCTCCCGCGCCCCCTCCGATCGAATCCGATTGGGCGCCGTTCATGGAGTGCACCGTAGCGGACATCTTTCAACACTCACCTTTCGGCGACATCTTGAGTTCGCTAAAGTATCTCTCGTTATCAGGAGAGCCCTGGCCGGACTACGATCAGGACGGTTGGGATGCGGACGACGAAGAAATTCAAAGCCCACCCACCACCCACTTAGTAGCCACTGTCGACGATCTAACCGACATGCTAGACTACGACTTCGAAGACATCGACGGTATGGACGATGATGCCGGAGACGGCCAGGAACCAGCACCTACAGGGCACTGGAAAGCCACCTCATCATATGACATATACATGGTGGATATCCCAAAGGATGGGAATGGCGAAGCAACAGCGGAGGATGAACCCTCCAAAAAACAGCCCAAGCGCCGGTGTCAGCGGCGCCGCTCTAAATCCCGCCACAGCAAGAATGAAGATTCCGGCACCGGAGATAACAACACCCTGGACAGTGCCGAAGACAACCCACTCCAGCAAGATTCAGCACAGGAGGACGGAGACGCCAGCCCTCATGAGAGAGCGGCAGAGGAACAGGTAGAGGACTATATGCCTCCCTCCGGAGATGAGTCAAGCCTCGACGACGACGAATTCGTTGTGCCTGAGGATCCCGTCGAACACGAGCATTTTAAATGCAGGCTTATGGCCATGGCAAACAACCTCAAGAAAAAGCAGCAACAGCTTAGAGCTGATCAAGATCTCCTAGCCGACAGATGGACTGAAGTCCTCGCGACCGAAGAGCATGAGCTCGAACGCCCCTCCAAAAGTTACCCTAAACGCAAGTTGCTCCCCCTATTAGAGGAGGAGGCGTATGAACCTGCATCACCAGCAGACAATACGGCTGACCGACCACCCCGTGGTCGCGACAGAGAGGCCCCTAGGCCCTTCACTAGAACCGTACCCCGACATCGCTCGAAAAGCACAAAGCCACAGGGGAACGCTCCGGACTTGCGAGATATATTGGAGGATAAGGCAAGACAATCAAGATCGATCTATGGATCGCGTGGGCGCCCCATGATACGTGGCGACAACCATCGCACCGGACACAGTAAGGCTGGCCGGGCCGAACAAAATAGATAAAGCTCTTTCGAGCTCCGTCGTGATATCGCCCAGTACGGAGGCGCCGCACACCCACTATGCTTCACAGACGAAGTAATGGATCATCAAATCCCCAAAGGGTTTAAACCCGTGAACATTGAATCCTACGATGGCACAACAGACCCCGCGGTTTGGATCGAAGACTATCTCCTTCACATCCACATGGCCCGCGGTGATGATCTTCACGCCATCAAATATCTCCCACTCAAGCTTAAAGGACCAGCCCGGCATTGGCTTAACAGCTTGCCAGCAGAGTCAATCGGGAGTTGGGAAGACCTGGAAGCCGCATTCCTCGACAACTTCCAAGGCACGTATGTGCGACCACCAAACGCTGATGACCTAAGCCACATAATTCAGCAGCCAGACGAATCGGCCAGACAATTTTGGACACGGTTCTTAACCAAGAAAAACCAAATCGTCGACTGTCCGGATGCAGAGGCCCTCGCAGCCTTCAAACATAACATCCGCGACGAGTGGCTTGCCCGGCACCTGGGACAGGAAAAGCCGAAATCCATGGCAGCCCTCACATGACTCATGACCCGCTTCTGCGCGGGTGAGGACAGCTGGCTAGCACGCAGCAATAACCTCAGCAAAAACTCTGGCAGTCCGGATTTCAAGGACCGTAATGGCAGGTCACGTCGCAACAAAAACAAACGCTGCATTAACGGCGATAATAGTGAAGATACGGCAGTCAATGCCGGATTCAGAGGCTCTAAACCCGGTAAGCGGAAAAAGCCATTCAAAAGAACTACTCCGGGTCCGTCCAATTTGGACCGAATACTCGACCGCTCGTCCAGATCCATGGCACCCCCGAAAAGCCAGCCAACCACACTAACAGGGACTATTGGGTATTCAAGCAGGCAGGCAAGTTAATTGCCGAAAACAATGACAAGGGGCTGCATAGCGATGACGAGGAAGAGACCCAACCGCCGAACAATAGAGGACAGAAGGGTTTCCCCCCACAAGTGCAGACGGTGAACATGATATACGCAACGCACAAACCCAAAAGGGAGCGGAAGCGTGCACTCAGGGATGTATACGCGATGGAGCCAGTTGCCCCGAAGTTCCATCCATGGTCCTCCTGCCCGATCACTTTTGACCGAAGGGACCACCCCACCAGCATCCGCCATGGTGGATTCGCTGCATTGGTTCTAGACCCAATCGTCGATGGATTTCACCTCACTAGAGTCCTGATGAACGGCGGCAGCAGCCTGAACCTGCCTTTTCAGGACCTGCTTTATCAGGACACAGTGCGCAAAATGGGCATAGACCCCTCAAGGATTAAACCTACCAAGACGACCTTTAAAGGCGTCATACCAGGTGTAGAAGCCAATTGTGCAGGCTCAGTTACACTGGAAGTGGTCTTCGGATCCCCGGATAACTTCCGAAGCGAGGAGTTAATCTTCGACATAGTTCCGTTCCGCAGCGGCTATCATGCTCTGCTCGGACATACCGCGTTCGCAAAATTCAACGCGGTGCCGCACTACGCATACCTCAAGCTCAAGATGCCAGGCCCTCGAGGAGTCATCACGGTCAACGGAAACACTGAACGCTCTCTCCGAACGGAGGAACATACAGCGGCTCTCGCGGCAGAAGTACAGTGCAGCCTCTTAAGGCAATTCTTGAGTCCGGCCATTAAGCGACTGGACACGGCTAAACGCGCCCGGAGTAACATACAACAAGACCACCTGGCACGTCCCGAGCACGCGTAGCAGTGCGGCCCCAACCCCAGCCCCTGCAAAACGTCAAGACAGGTCCTTCGCGTACACCATTACGCTCTGAAGATACCATGGGCAGGGGGAGAGGGGCACGACCACGATAAGCCCAGAATACGGCTTAACCACACCAGGGGCTCTCAAGTGTGTCGTTCTTTTTTCTTTTCTTTTCATTTTTACCCACAGGACTCCGTTCGTCAGAGGCCCTGTCCGGCAGCAGACCTGCCGAATTCACGATGCAATAGCCAGGGAAGGAGAAAGGCTACAACGAATATCCAGGTGGTCTCCATTACAAGCATTAAATCTGTTTTATGCACCATTCCGCAGCCTACCCCTGGAGGGGGACATGTTTAACAGTACTATCCCTTGCTTATCGCACCATTTGTATTGTTCTGCACTTACAGCAGTTTTTCTTGAATAAGTAATGCAACACCTTTTGGCTTCCAATTGCATTTATCTCTTATACACATGTTCATTTCTGACATGTCGCATCCGTACGTTTTGGTACGGCTAAATACACCAGGGGCTAATGTTTCCCGCATTATGGTGTGATAAGTCCGAACACTTTCACAAGTGCGGCACCCCGAACTTATAGCATTATATGCATCGGCTCCGAATCATGTCTCGGGTCAATAGTTGGGTTTGCCCGGCTCCCATGTTTTGGTACCTTATGTTCCGTTGTATCGGCTAAGGTAGCACTAGGACAACCACTGCGATTGCGCCCCGGTTGAGCTGGGCGAGCGCCTCAGTGGAGAAAGCTAAAACTGACAGTCAGGATGAGGCGAGAGCTGGTTGTTGTTCGAGAGGTTTTTTGCGAGTCCTTAAAGACTTATGCCGCTTAGAGCGAGGAGCCGAATCTGTCCGGCCCAGGCGTGGATAGCGCCCCAAATTCGGCCTTTCGAAGACTAGGGGCTTCGCCGAAATTTCAAATTATAGAATTCTATGGCTAAGTGAGAGTGTTCAAGCATTATAAGTCCGGTTGCCTTGTTCGTTGTGTTGAGCGCCTCCCTAGATGGACCCAAATATGGGAACAAGAGTGCTCAAATTTATCCCGAACACCCCAGCACTCGTGGCATGGGGGCTGAAGCCCGACTTGCCATCTCTCAGATTTGATAAACAGCCGCACAGAAGATAATATTTTAAATTAAAATGCGTTTCTTAGCGCAAATGAACTAGGTTTTCAGCGCACAGGATAACCAAATGCGAGTCTACTCAAATATTACATCTTTGGAGCACTCACCCGCAATAGTGTGGGCGCCCTTCAACACACTCTTATAATACATCTCAGGCATGCGATGCTCCTTTCCCTGCGGTGGCAGGTCCGTCACGAGCTTCTGGGCATCCATCTTGCCCCAGTGCACCTTTGCGCGGGCAAGGGCCCGACGGGCACCTTCAATACAGGCGGAATGCTTGATGACATCAACCCACAAGCACGCATCCACCAGCCGCCGCACCAGGCCGAAGTAGCTCCTAGGCATGGCCTCCCTAGGCCACAGCCGAACTATGAGGCCCTTCATGGCCTGTTCGGCCGCCTTGTGGAGCTCGACCAGCTGCTTCAGCTGGTCGCTAAGGGGCATCGGATGTCCGGCCTCAGCATACTGAGACCAGAAGACCTTCTCCGTCGAGCTCCCCTCCTCGGCCCGCTAGAACGCGGCAGCATCGGACACGCTGCGAGGAAGATCTGCGAACGCTCATGGAGAGCTCCGAATTCGGGTAAGCAACAGGTAATTAACACTCACATGCTTACTTTGCATGAAAAATGCCTTACCCGCTGCTATTTTCTTCAACGCCTCGATTTCTTGGAGGGCCTTGTAGGCTTCGGCCTTAGCGGCTTTGGCACTCTCAAGAGCCGTTGCAAGCTCAGACTCTCGGGTCTTCGAGTCACGCTCCGGACTCTCGTGTTTTTTCACGAGATCCTGGAGCTCTTGCTGTACCTCCGCCACCTGCGTCTCCTGCTTCTCTCGCTCGGTGCGCTCCGCGGCCGCATTGCATTCGGCCGCGGCCACCGCCTCTTTCAGGGTTGTCACCTCGTTAGTGGCCCCTGCAATACCCATGTTGTCCTTGTCATTCTTTTTGCAACCAAAATCCTTTTCTGTAAGGTACAATTTTAGTAAGGGGTTACTCACCTTCCTTGTCCGCGAGCTGCTTCTTGGCACGGTCGAGCTCGTTCTCAGACCGCTCTAGGCTTTCCTTCAAAGTATTGACCTCCGCAGTCAGTGCGGCAGAGGTCAGCAGCGCAGCCTGCAATCCCATATTGACATATTTTTTATGACTCCTGTGTATATCTTCTTAGATCCTCAGTCCGGCTTTTCTTTCCGAACACCGAACCGAGCATCACGGGCTACTGTCTATGCGGTACTATTTTACATATATCAAAATTCTTACCTCAAAGCCTGTTAGAAGTCTGTTGCAGGCTTCGGTCAGCCCGCTCTTGGCGAGCTGCACCTTCTGAATCACCGCACTCATAACAGTGCAGTGTTCCTCTTCGATGGAGGCGCCATTGAGCGCCTCCAGCAAGCTATCCGGCGCCTCCGGTTGGACGGAGGCTGCCGGCGTCACGGTCTTGCCCTTCTTACGAAGGGGCCGCCCGCCGGACTCCGGAGCCACTATGGGATCCGGAGCCGAGTCCGGTGCAAAGTCCGGGCGGTTGTCCTACGACACCTCCGGGGCCCCCTCCTCCTGGCGGGTCCCTTCCCGGGATCCCACCTCGGCATCGTCCGTGTCACGGGGGGTGGAGGCGGTCGGAAGAGAATCCATATCCGACGCACCTAAGGACCCGCTCGACGAAGCGGGAAGATCTTCCTTGGGCGGACTGCAGGGTTGTATGCGGCATTAGAAAGACATTGTGTGGCAAAAAAGAAAACCCATGGAGTTATTCGGGAGTCCGGATACTCACGATCTCGCCAGGGGCTTGGCCCTTGGAGGCCAGTCCTCGTCGTCGTCACTGGCGTTGGCAGAGCAGTCTGGGGGAAGAGTTTTTCCCTTCTTGGACCCTTCGGCCTCCCTCGTTGGGGAGGCCTTCCTTTTCTTCTCTCCCCCCACTAGGGGAGAAGCTTTCTTCTTCTCCTCCTCACCTTGGTGAGAGGAGTCGGCCTCGGAGTCGTCATCCGATAGCACCTGAAAACGGGAACTCTTCCGAGTCCTCGTGGCCTTCTTCTTGGCCTTCTTCTCCGGCACCACGTGGGGTGCCGGAGCCAGCAGCCCCATTAGACGGGAATCCGCTGGGTCCTCTGGCAATGGGGCCGGACAGATAGTCCGCTCGGCCTTCGCCAGCCAGTCCTGTCAGAGGAAAGGGAGTTTAGATCCCGCATAGAGTCAAACTATGGAAAACAAGCGTCCCATAAAGGACAAAATCGCTTACCTCGTCAGCCAGACGCTGCGAGCTGAATCCGCGATCTTCGGTAGCGGATGCGGGAGCCTCGGCGCCCTTGAACAACACCTTCCAGACATCTTTGTACGTAGTGTCGAAGAGCCCGTTCAAAGTCTGGTGCTGCGCCGTATCAAACTCCCACATGTTGAAGCCCCGTCGTTGGCACGGGAGGATCCGGCGGATGAGCATGACCTGGACCACGTTGACAAGCTTGAGCTTCTTGTCCACCAGCTTTTGGATGCAGGCTTGGAGTCCGGTCAGCTCCTCCGAATCACCCCAAGTCCGGCCGCTCTCTTTCCAGGAGGTGAGCCGTGTGGGGATGCCAGATCTGAATTCGGGGGCCACTGCCGATTCAGGGTCACGCGGCTCGGTAATGTAGAACCACCCCGATTGCCACCCCTTGATGGTTTCCACGAAAGTGCCCTCAAGCCAAGTAATGTTGGACATCCTGCCCACCATGGCGCCTCCGCACTCCGCTTGGCTGCCCTTCACAACCTTCGGCTTGACACTGAAGGTCTTGAGCCACAAGCTGAAGTGGGGCTGGATGCAGAGGAAGGCCTCACACACGACGATAAACACCGAGATGTTGAGAATGAAATTCGGGGCCAGATCGTGGAAATCCAGGCCGTAGTAGAACATGAGCCCCCGGACAAAGGGATGGAGTGGGAAGCCCAGTCCGCGGAGGAAATGGGTAAGAAATAATACCCTCTCATTGGGGCCTGGGGGTGGGGATGAGCTCTCCCTCGTCGGGGAGCCGATCCGCGATGTTGCTGGACAAATATCCGGCGCTGCGCAGCTTCTGGATATGCCCCTCCGTAACGGAGGAGGCCATCTACTTGCCTCCTGCTCCGGACATAGTTGGAGAAGGTTGAGGTGAAATGTGCGGACTTGGGCGCTGGAGCTCGAGTTCGCGGAGATGGATAAGCCAAGGAGGAAGAAGGCGTAGGTAAAAAGGGTTGGATCTTTATCCCCTTATATGGGTGGACACAAACATGCGTCCCCACTGGCCTGATAAAACTCGCTTATCCCCCAAGTGCCGCAATCAATGGCGCGGTTGGGTTACCCACGTCCGTATTGATGGCAATCCCGGAATAAGGGGAACACGATCTCTGCTTCGACAAGACGTGCCAAGGAAACCGCTTCGCTAAACGCGCGGAGGTGGTACAATAAAAACGATTCGAGTAAAGGCTTGGTAGTGGTGTGACGTCACGCCACGAAATACGTCAGCAGATTGAACTTGTATAAATATTATTCTCTCTACGGTGGTATGTGGAAATCATTTTGCAGAGCCGGACACTATCCTGGTGTTCACAATCTCCTATAAATTATTCGGAGGAGGAACCCGCCTTGCAATGCCGAAGACAATATGCGCGCCGGACTCGTCGTCATTGAAGCCTGGTTCAGGGGCTACTGAGGGAGTCCTGGACTAGGGGGTGTCCGGATAGCTGAACTATCATCATCGGCCGGACTCCAAGACTATGAAGATACAAGATTGAAGACTTCGTCCCGTGTCCAGATGGGACTTTCCTTGGCGTGGAAGGCAAGCTTGGCGATATGGATATGTAGATCTCCTACCATTGTAACCGACTCTGTGTAACCCTAGCCCTCTCCAATGTCTATATAAACCGGATGGCTTTAGTCCGTAGGACGAACAACAATCATACCATAGGCTAGCTTCTAGGGTTTAGCCTCCTTGATCTTGTGGTAGATCTACTCTTGTAACACACATCATCAATATTAATCAAGCAGGACGTAGGGTTTTACCTCCATCAAGAGGGCCCGAACCTGGGTAAAACATCGTGTCCCTTGTCTCCTGTTACCATCCGCCTAGACGCACAGTTCGGGATGCCCTACCTGAGATCCACCGGTTTTGACACCGACAGTTCCCCTCCTAATTTATGTTATGATGCAATTGTCGAGACACTCTCCACTATCAATAATACAAGCCTGCCAAAATCGCCATCTGAATCTGTTCAGTATCCTCTGTGTCGAATGCAACGGAAAAACTGTATGTTTGTGAACCAATTAATGGCTGAAGCAATGATGGAAATGGTGGAGGAATCAGAGGTGCGGAGTCATGCGACACAACAACTGATCAATGTTTTCAGAGACTATAGCAAAGCAACAAGAACTTGCCAAAATGCTTATGGGCGTCATCCGTGCCGAGGTTGCAGATTGTGACATTGTAGATCATTAGGTTCTGTTCATTTATTTGTCGATAAGTTTTTTATTAATGCATTTCCTGCATTTGTTCTTTTTGATACTGGTGCATCGCATTCATACATATCAAGGGAATTTCTGGATAAGTATAAACTGCCAACCCAAGCCCTTAGGACACCCTTGTTAGTAGCTCACCAGGAGCAGAGTATATGGCCAGCAGATGGTGTGATTGGTTACCCTTAAGGATTGCTAACTATGAGTTTCCCTCGAACCTAATAATTTTGGAGTCACAGGGAATGGATATAATATTAGGCATGGATGGTTATCAAAGTATGGAGGGAACATTGATTGCGCTAGTAAGCGATATTTCTCACCACCCCAGAAGGAAGAAGGATCAAGTATGTATCCCGGCATGTGCCAAAGAGGACTCAAGTAAATTCCTTATCAGGAGTTGTACAGGAGGAAGTACCAGTGGTGAAGGATTACCCTGGCGTATTTCCGGAAGAGTTGCCAGGCATGCCACCGGATCGAGACATTGAGTTTTTGATTGAGCTATTGCCAGGCACCGGGCCAATATCAAAGAGACCGTATCGGATGCCCGCAAAGGATTTAGAGGAAATTAAGAAGCGGATTAAGGAGTTACTGGAGATAGGTTACATTCGACCGAGTTCATCACCTTGGGGAGCCCGAGTGCTTCTAGTGGAGAAAAAGGATGGATCGTTAAGGATGGTTGTTGATTATTGTGCGTTTAATGAGGTGACGATCAAGAACAAACACCCTTTGCCGATGATCAATGATTTGTTTGACCACTTGCAAGGAGCTAAAGTTTCCTCTAAGATAGATCTTCGATCAGGCTATCACCAGTTGAAAATTCGAGAGCAGGATATACCTAAGACAACTTTTACCACAAGGTAGCGGCTATATGAGTATATCGTTATGTCATTTGGTCTGACTAACGCGCCTGCCTATTTCATGAACATGATGAACAAAATGTTTATGGAGTTTTTGCATAAGTTCCTTGTGGTGTTCATTGATGATATATTGGTCTACTCGAAGAACCAAGAGGAACATAAGAGGCATTTGCGTTTAGTTCTTGAGAAGCTCAAAGAACATCAGTTATATGCCAAGTTCAGCAAGTGTGAGTTTTGACTAAAGGAAGTTGGATTTCTTGCATATGTTATATCCGGAGAAGGAATAGCAGTAGACACTACCAAGGTTGTTTCTGTGACTAAATGGGTAGCACCCACATCAGTTGGAGAGATCAGGATTTTTCTTGGACTCGCAGGATATTATCGGAGGTTCATCAAGAATTTCTCCAGGATTGCAAAGCCCACGACGGAGTTGTTGAAGAAGGACACCAAGTTCAAATGGACTAAGGAGTGTGAAGCCAGTTTTCAGGAGTTGAAGAAACGTTTGGTTACAGCCCCAGTGTTGATTCTTCCAGATCAACGAAAGGATTATCAAGTGTATTGCAACGCTTCACGTCGAGGACTTGGAGCAGTACTTATGCAGGAGGGAAGAGTCGTTTCATATGCCTCACGACAGCTTAAACCTCATGAATTGAACTATGCTACACATGATTTGGAGTTAGCAGCCGTAGTGCATGCACTGAAGACATGGAGACATTTTCTCATCGGAAACCATTGTGAGGTATACACGGATCATAAGAGTTTGAAATTTATCTTCATGCAGAAGGAGTTGAACCTCAGGCAGAGGAGATGGTTGGAGCTCATTAAGGATTATGATATGAAACTGCATTATCATCCCGGAAAAGCCAATGTAGTAGCAGATGCGTTGAGCCGCAAGAGTTATGTTAATACGCTCATGACTGGAGGATTACCCAAGGAGTTAGCAGAGGATCTTCGCGAGCTATGTTTGGAAATAGTTCCAAGAGGTTATGTAGCAGCATTGGAAATTCAGTCCACTTTGATGAGTAAGATCAGAGAGGCCCAAAAGACTGACAAGGAGACTGCCGAGATAAAGGAAAGGTTGAGCAAAGGAAAGGCTAGGATTTCGTGAGGATGAGCATGATACCTTATGGTTTGAGGATCGCGTATATGTGCCTAGTGACCCCGAGATCAGGAAGTTGATTCGGCAAGAGTCCCATGATTCGCTGTACTCAATTCACCCAAGAAACACTAAGATGTATCTGGATTTGAAGGAAAGTTTCTGGTGGACAGGAATGAAGAAGGATATTGCCGAGTATGTAGCAGTATGTGATGTATGTCAGAGAGTTAAGGCAGAGCATCAGAAACCAGCTGGATTGTCATATCCATTGCTGATACCCGAATGGAAGTGGGATAAACTAGGCATGGATTTTATCACTGGATTGCCCAGGACTCGTTCAGGCTATGACTCTATCTGGCTTGTAGTCGACAGTTTGACGAAAGTAGCTCATTTCATCCCGGTGAAGACCAACTATATGAGTGCTAAGTTGGCAAAGATATACATGACCAAGACCGTATGTCTGCATGGAGTTCCGAGGACCATTGTATCGGATAGAGGTACCCAGTTTACCTCAAAGTTCTGGAATCAGTTGCATGAGACTTTGGGTACTAGGCTAGAGTTCAGTACAACATTTCATCTGCAGACAGATGGACAGACCGAGAGAGTCAATCAGATTCTGGAGGACATTTTGAGAGCTTGTGCGCTAGATTATGGATCTAGTTGGGACGACAATTTTCCGTATGCAGAGTTCTCTTATAACAACAGTTATCAAGATAGTTTGAAGTTGGCCCCTTTTGAAGCTTTGTACAGAAGGAGGTGCAGGACACCGTTATCACGGGACGAAGTTAGAGATAGACAGTTGTTTGGACCAGACCTAATCAAAGACTCTGAAGAGAAGGTTAAGTTGATTCGCGACAGACTCAAGGTAGCCCAGTCCAGGCAGAAGAGTTATGCGGATTCTAAATGCAAGGAGACAGTTTACAAAATCAGAGAGAGAGTTTATCTTCATGTGTCCCTGCTTCGAGGAGTTAAGCATTTTGGAGTTAAGGGAAAGCTAGCACCATGTTTTGTGGGACCATACCTAGTTTTAGAACATATGGGAGAAGTTGCTTACAAGCTGGAATTGCCAGAAGGATTGTCAGGTGTTCACGATGTGTTTCACGTTTCCCAGTTGAAGAAGTGCCACGCGGAGATGGCTGATATTCCTCTAAGAGATACAGTGCCACTGGAAGCGATTCAGATAGACAGTGATTTGACTTATGAGGGAAGCCAGTCAAGATTCTCGAGTTTTCTAGCTGAGTCACTCGCAACAAGGTTATCAAGTTTTGCAAAGTTCAGCGGAGCCATCATACCGAGGAGGAAGCCACCTAGGAGCAAGAGGAAGACCTCCGTAGAGACCACCCAAACCTTTTTGCTGACCAACCCGAATCTCGAGGGCGATATTCATCTTAAGGGGGTAGGTTTGTAACATCCCAATTTTCAATTTGGATGTTACACATAGATCATCATATGCATATCATATTTATTTCTGCATTTTTGGTTGAGGTCCTACAAATCTGAAGCAACTCTAGACCCACGGAGAGAGTTGGAGGTTTCACAAATTTCATATTTGAATTCTTTTGAAATTTGAGGAAAGGATCAATTTGGTTTTATTATTTTTCTCTCCAATTATTTCTGATATTAAAAATAAATGAGAGAAGATAATATGACTTCTTCAAAATTAGAGAAATATTGGAGAAAGAATTCTAAAATTAAATTATGATTTTTCTGGTATTTTTATTTGTTATTTTATTTGAATTAGAAAAATATGCATTTTTCAAAATTGCATTAGTAGCCCAAATAAATGTTCACTTTGTGCTAAATTTTATTAGAGGATCGTGGAAATCTATTTCGGGATTTTTGGACTCTGTTAGGTATTTCTTTTATTTGTTTTACTCCGTTCGTTTTAAAAAAACGAACTGACTTAACGGGCTGTGCCCGAGCCGGACTCTGTCCCGGCCGGCCTTTATAAGGCGAGCCCGAGGCCCCACCAGCCCAAGCCGCTGCTATCGGTGTAAAAACCGGCGGATCTCAGGTAGGGGGTCCCGAACTGTGTGTCTAAGGCTAATGGTAACAGGAGGCGGGGGACACGATGTTTACCTAGGTTCGGGCCCTCTCGATGGAGGTAATACCCTACTTCCTGCTTGATTGATCTTGATGATATGAGTATCACAAGAGTTGATCTACCACGAGATCGTAGAGGCTAAACCCTAGAAGCTAGACTATGATTATGATTGTTCTTGTCCTACGGACTAAACCCTATGGTTTATATAGACACCTGAGGGGGCTAGGGTTACACAGAGTCGGTTACAGAGAAGGAGATCTACACATCCGAATCGTCAAGCTTGCCTACCACGCAAAGGAGAGTCCCATCCGGACACGAGACGAAGTCTTCAATCTTGTATCTTCATAGTGCAACAGTCTGGCCAAAGTATATAGTCCGGCTGTCCGAGGACCCCCTAATCCAGGACTCCCTCAGTAGCCCCTAAACCAGGCTTCAATGATGATGAGCCCAACGAGCAGATTGTCTTCGGTATTGCAAGGCGGGTTCCATCTCCGAATACTCCAAGGTAGATTTTGAACACATGAATCGTGTCCGGCTCTGCAAAACAAATTGCACATACAACCGTAGAGAGCATAATTTCTTACGAATCTAATATGCTGACAATTTTTCATGGCATGACATCACGCCACGGCCCGGTCATTATTCAAACCGTTTTTCCCAGCCTGCTACTACACGTATTGCGAGGCGGTTTTATTGGCACGTCTTGTCGAAGCAGAGATCGTGTTCCCTTATCACGGGATTCTCATCAATACGGGTGTGGGTAACCCAACCGCGCCATCGATGTGGCGCTTGGGGAATAAGCAAATTTATAGGGCAAGTGGGGAGGCGCACAGTTTCTACCGCCTTTATAAAGAGACAATGATTCCTCTTTTCACCCACGCCTTCTTCTCCCTCTACTCATCCATTCTCGCAGGCTCGAGCCCTAGCGCCCAAGCGTTCGTCTTCTCCACTCGAAGAGATCCTCCAAAAATGTCCAGATCCGGAGCATGAGGCAAGTGGATGGCCTCTACCGTCCAAGAGAAGGATATCAAAAAGTTTCGGGAGGCTGGGTACCTGGCCAGGAAAATTGGCCACCGCCTTCCAACAGCGGGACAGATCGTCCCTACTCCGGAACCCCACGAGAGGGTTGTATTCCTCCCTCATTTTGTCCGCGGGCTAGGGTTTCCCCTCCACCCATTTGTTCGCGGCATCATGTATTATTATGGGATTGATTTCCATGATATGTCCCCTAATTCATTCCTCAACATCTCGACATTCATCGTCGTGTGCGAGGCCTTTCTCCGCATCTCGCCACACTTCAGCTTATGGCTGAAGATTTTTAATGTGAAGCCCAAGGTAGTGAGCGGCGAGCACGCCGAGTGCGGAGGCGCCATGGTGAGCAAGATGCCCAACGTCACATCGTCATCAGGTACTTTCAATGATTCCGTCAAGGAGTGGCAGCAGCAGTGGTTTTACATCATTGATCCGCGCGGCAAGAAGTAGGCCGCAGCTCCCGAATTCCGTTCCGGAGCCCCCTGCGGCTTACGTCCTGGCCCAAGAAAGGCCTGGACTGGTCTTCGTCTGACGAACTGACGGTACTCCAGACACGCATCAAGGATATGGAAGACAAGAACATCAAACTTGTCAATGTAGTCCAGGTGATGTTAGTTCGCCTGATTCTTCCTTGTCAGCACTGAGCTTGCAATTTGTGGGAATTCGACCCAGCCAAGCACCAAACCCTATGGGAGCTCTATGGTTCCTTGCACAAGGACATCTTGGAGGTGCTTTTTAAGTCCGGAAAATCGTGGCCGGACACCGCCGAGGACCGTGGGTACCAACTATCCCGCCCTGCGAGTCCGGTAAGTCACTCCTATGTTTGGCAATTCATATGTTTCATTGGCATATCCCGGGGAAGATGCTTTAACGTGCTTTCCACAATTCTCCTAGGGATGGATGAAGAAGGCGGGGCGGATACACTATCCGTCCCCACTGCCAGAAGAACCGGTCGGCCCACTTCTAACGAAGATGCTGGTCCCAGCGCCTTACAAGGCGCCGAAGAAGAAGGCTGAGAAGGAGGCCAAGGAGACCAGGGCGGCCTCTGTCGCCATGGTGCTACGGTCACAAAATCCGAAGACTCCAATTCCCATTCTTCCTCCGAAGAGGACGAGGAGGAGGAAGAAGATGAATCCCTCATGGGGGGAAGAAAGAAAAGAACGTCCTCCACATCTTTGGAGGCTGAATTGCCTAAGAGGGGAAAAACCACTCTTCCAGAGGAGTCTCCCGCTGCTGCCGATAGCTGCCCGGAGTGGGATCACAGGGTCCAGCCCCTGGTGAACTCATGAGTATACAAAATACGAACATGCTTTATGCGTCCAGGCTCATCATGACATAATACTTTAAACTGAGCCATGCTTTCGTTTGCAGTCCGCGAGGTCTCGCACCGAACAATCCTCGTCAGAGGATTCGCTGGGTTCGGATGATATAGAGAGCGAGACACCCCCGAAGGCCCCTACCCCCAAACATGTGGATGACACCGAGGTAACGTCCCAGAATGGCCCAGATCAAGAGAAGGGGAAGATCGTAAAGGTGGCGCCAGGAGGTCAAATTTCAGGGGCCAGACATACAGGAGAGAAGGCTCCCATGAGCGTCGGCGGCGGGGGCGATCTCGAATTCGGCCCCCAGCCGGATGCGGTCCCGGACACCTCTACGGCTCCAGAATCAGGCAGGCGGCCTCCCTCTGCTGGAGGGGGTGTGCCTGCTCTGCCGGCAACCTCTGTCCAACCTGAGGTGCCGGACGTCTTATCGACGGTGCTAAATAGTGCTTCCATCGTTGATGAACACCGTGCCCTTATGGGTGCGGTGATTGAGAAGATTCAGTCCACTGAGAGTGGACTGAATGAATCCTGCATCAGCCTTATAAAAGGCTTTGAGGTATGTTTTCTGAGGTTTCGAAGAGTGTCAAACCGCATAACAACATACGTTGTTCCCTTTGTCATCAGTATGTTACTTGCCCGAGATTCGATCGTTGGTATCTCAATACCTAGTTCAATCTCGTTACCGGCAAGTATCTTTACTCGTTACGTAATGCATCATTCCGTTACTAACTCTTTAGCTACATTGCTTGCAAGGCTTATAGTGATGTGCATTACCGAGAGGGCCCAGAGATACCTCTCCGACAATCGGAGTGACAGAACCTAATCTCGAAATACGCCAACTCAACATGTACCTTTGGAGACACCTGTAGAGCTCCTTTATAATCACCCAGTTACGTTGTGACATTTGGTAGCCCACAAAGTGTTCCTCCGGTAGACGGGAGTTGCATAATCTCATAGTTGCAGGAACATGTATAAGTCATGAAGAAAGCAATAGCAACAAACTAAACGATCAAGTGCTAAGCTAACGGAATGGGTCATGTCAATCACATCATTCTCCTAATGATGTGATCCCATTAATCAAATGACAACTCATGTCTATGGTTAGGAAACATGACCATCTTTGATTAATGAGATAGTCAAGTAGAGGCATACTAGTGACATTAAGTTTGTCTATGTATTCACACATGTATCATGTTTCCGGTTAATACAATTCTAGCATGAATAATAAACATTTATCATGATATGAGGAAATAAATAATAACTTTATTATTGCCTCTAGGGCATATTTCCTTTAGTCTCCCACTTGCACTAGAGTCAATAATCTAGATTTACACAGTAATGCTTCTAACACCCATGGAGTCTTGGTGTTGATCATGTTTTACTCATGGAAGAGGCTTAGTCAACGGGTCTGTAACATTCAGATCTGTATGTATCTTGCAAATCTCTATGTCTCCCACCTGGACTTGGTCCCAGATGGAATTGAAGCGTGTCTTGATGTGCTTGGTCCTCTTGTGGAATCTGGATTCCTTTGCCAAGGCAATTGCACCAGTATTGTCACAGAAGATCTTCGTTGGTCCCGATGCACTAGGTATGACACCTAGATCGGAAATGAACTCTTTCATCCAGACTCCTTCATTTGCTGCTTCCAAAGCATCTATATACTCTGCTTCGCATGTAGATCCCGCCATGACGCTTTGTTTAGAACTGCACCAACTGACAACTTCACCGTTCAATATAAACACGTATCCGATTTGCGATTTAGAATCGTCCGGATCAGTGTCAAAGCTTGCATCGATGTAACCTATTTACGACTAGCTCTTTGTCACCTCCACAAACGAGAAACATATCATTAGTCCTTTTTAGGTATTTCAGGATATTCTTGACCGCTGTCCAGTGATCCACTCATGGATTACTTTGTTACCTCCCTGCTAAACTTATTGCTAAGCATACATCAGGTCTGGTACACAGCATTGCATACATGATAGAGCCTATGGCTGAAGCATAGGGAACATCTTTTATTTTCTCTCTATCTTCTGCTGTGGGCGGGCATTGAGTCTGACTCAACTTCACACCTTGTAATACAGGCAAGAACCCTTTCTTTGCCTGATCCATTTTGAACTTTTTCAAAACTTTATCAAGGTATGTGCTTTGTGAAAGTCCAATTAAGCGTCTTGATCTATCTCTATAGATCTTGATGCCCAATATGTAAGCAGCTTCACCGAGGTCTTTCATCGAAAAACTTTTATTCAAGTATCCCTTTATGTTATCCAGAAATTCTATATCATTTCCAATTAATAATATGTCATCTACATATAATATTAGAAATGCTACAGAGCTCCCACTCACTTTCTTGTAAATACAGGCTTCTCCAAAAGTCTGTATAAAACCATATGCTTTGATCACACTATCAAAGCGTTTATTCCAACTCCGAGATGCTTACACCAGTCCATAACTAGATCGCTGGAGCTTGCACACTTTGTTAGCACCTTTTGGATCGACAAAACCTTCCGGCTGCATCATATACAACTCTTCTTCCAGAAATCCATTCAGGAATGCAGTTTTGACATCCATTTGCCAAATTTCATAATCATAAAATGCGGTAATTGCTAACATGATTCGGACAGACTTAAGCATCGCTACGGGTGAGAAAGTCTCATCGTAGTCAACCCCTTGAACTTGTCGAAAACCTTTCGCAACAAGTCGAGCTTTGTAGACAGTTATATTACCATCATCGTCAGTCTTCTTCTTGAAGATCCATTTATTCTTGATGGCTTGCCGATCATCAGGCAAGTCAACCAAAGTCCATACTTTGTTCTCATACATGGATCCCATCTCAGATTTCTTGGCCTCAAGCCATTTTGCAGAATCTGGGCTCATCATCGCTTCCTCATAGTTCGTAGGTTCGCCATGGTCAAGTAACATGACTTCCAGAATAGGATTACCGTACCACTCTGGTGCGGATCTTACTCTGTTTGACCTACGAGGTTCGGTAGTAACTTGATCTAAAGTTTCATGTTCATTATCATTAGCTTCCTCACTGATTGGTGTAGTTGTCACAGGAACCGGTTCTTGTGATGAACTACTTTCCAATAAGGGAGCAGGTACAGTTACCTCATCAAGTTCTACTTTCCTCCCACTCACTTCTTTCGAGAGAAACTCCTTCTCTAGAAAGGATCTGAATTTAGCAACAAAAAATCTTGCCCTCAGATCTGTGATAGAAGGTGTACCCAATAGTTTCTTTTGGGTATCCTATGAAGACACATTTCTCCGATTTGGGTTCAAGCTTATCTGGTTGAAGTTTCTTACATAAGCATCGCAGCCCCAAACTTTAAGAAATGACAACTTTGGTTTCTTACCAAACCACAGTTCATAAGGCGTCGTCTCAACGGATTTTGATGGTGCCCTATTTAACATGAATGCAGCCGTCTCTAAAGCATAACCCCAAAGTGATAGCGGTAAATCAGTAAGAGACATCATAGATCGCACCATATCTAGTAAAGTACGATTATGACGTTCAGACACACCATTTCGTTGTGGTGTTCCAGGTGGCGTGAGTTGCGAAACTATTCCGCATTGTTTCAAATGTAAACCAAACTCGTAACTCAAATATTCTCCTCCACGATCAGATCGTAGAAATTTTATTTTCTTGTTACGATGATTTTCCACTTCACTCTGAAATTCTTTGAACTTTTCAAATGTTTCAGACTTGTGTTTCATCAAGTAGATATACCCATATCTGCTCAAATCATCTGTGAAGGTGAGAAAATAACGATACCCGCCGCGAGCCTCAATATTCATTAGACCACATACATTAGTATGTATGATTTCCAACAAATCAGTTGCTCGCTCCATAGTTCCGGAGAACGGCGTTTGAGTCATCTTTCCCATGAGGCACGGTTCGCAAGTACCAAGTGATTCATAATCAAGTGATTCCAGAAGTCCATCAGTATGGAGTTTCTTCATGCACTTTACACCAATATGATCCAAACGGCAGTGCCACAAATAAGTTGCACTATCATTATCAACTCTGCATCTTTTGGCTTCAACATTATGAATATGTGTATCAGTACTATCGAGATTTAATAAAAATAGACCACTCTTCAAGGGTGCATGACCATAAAAGATACTACTCATATTAATAGAACAACCATTATTCTCTGATTTAAATGAATAACCATCTCGCATCAAACAAGATCCAGATATAATGTTCATGCTTAATGCTGGCACCAAATAACAATTATTTAGGTCTAAAACTAATCCCGATGGTAGATGTAGAGGTAGCGTGCCGACCGCGATCACATCGACTTTGGAACCATTTCCCATGCGCATCGTCACCTCGTCCTTAGCCAATCTTCGCTTAATCCGTAGTCCCTGTTTCGAGTTGCAAATATTAGCAACAGAACCAGTATCAAATACCCAGGTGCTACTGCGAGCATTAGTAAGGTACACATCAATAACATGTATATCACAAATACCTTTGTTCACTTTGCCATCCTTCTTATCCGCCAAATACTTGGGGCAGTTCCGCTTCCAGTGTCCAGTCTGCTTGCAGTAGAAGCACTCAGTCTCAGGCTTAGGTCCAGACTTGGGTTTCTTCTCTTGAGCAGCAACTTGCTTGCTGTTCTTCTTGAAGTTCCCCTTCTTTTTCCCTTTGCCCTTCTTCTTGAAACTGGTGGTCTTATTGACCATCAACACTTGATGCTCCTTCTTGATTTCTACCTCCGCAGCTTTTAGCATTGCGAAGAGCTCGGGAATAGTCTTGTCCATCCCTTGCATATTATAGTTCATCACGAAGCTCTTGTAGCTTGGTGGCAGTGATTGAAGAATTCTGTCAATGACACTATCATCAGGAAGATTAACTCCCAATTGAATCAAGTGATTATTATACCCAGACATTTTGAGTATATGTTCACTAACAGAACTATTCTCCTCCATCTTACAGCTATAAAACTTATTGGAGACTTCATATCTCTCAATCCAGGCATTTGCTTGAAATATTAACTTCAACTCCTGGAACATCTCATATGCTCCATGACGTTCAAAGCGTTGTTGAAGACCCGGTTCCAAGCCGTAAAGCATGGCACACTGAACTATCGAGTAGTCATCAGTTTTGCTCTGCCAAACGTTCTTAACATTGTCAGTTGCATCTGCAGCAGGCCTGGCACCCAGCGGTGCTTCCAGCACGTAATTCTTCTATGCAGCAATGAGGATAATCCTCAGGTTACGGACCCAGTCCGTGTAATTGCTACCATCATCTTTCAACTTAGCTTTCTCAAGGAATGCATTAAAATTCAATGGAACAACAACACGAGCCATCTATCTACAACAAACATAGACAAGCAAAATACTATCAGGTACTAAGTTCATGATAAATTTAAGTTCAATTAATCATATTACTTAAGAACTCCCACTTAGACAGACATCTCTCTAGTCATCTAAGTGATCACGTGATCCAAATCAACTAAACCATGTCCGATCATCACGTGAGATGGAGTAGTTTCAATGGTGAACATCACTATGTTGATCATATCTACTATATGATTCACGTTCGACCTTTCGGTCTCCGTGTCCCGAGGCCATATCTGTATATGCTAGGCTCGTCAAGTTTAACCTGGGTATTCCGCGTGTGCAACTGTTTTGTACCCGTTGTATTTGAACGTAGAGCCTATCACACCCGATCATCATGTGGTGTCTCAGCACGAAGAACTTTCGCAACGGTGCATACTCAGGGAGAACACTTCTTGATAATTTAGTGAGAGATCATCTTAAAATCCTACTGTCAATCAAAGCAAGATAAGATGCATAAAGGATAAACATCACATGCAATCAATATAAGTGATATGATATGGCCATCATCATCTTGTGCTTGTGATCTCCATCTCTGAAGCATCGTCGTGATCACCATCGTCACCGGCGCGACACCTTGATCTCCATCGTAGCATCATTGTCGTTACGCCATCTATTGCTTCTACGACTATCGCTACCGCTTAGCGATAAAGTAAAGCAATTACAGGGCGTTTGCATTTCATACAATAAAGCGACAACCATATGGCTCCTGCCAGTTGCCGATAACTCGGTTACAAAACATGATCATCTCATACAATAAAATATAGCATCACGTCTTGACCATATCACATCACAACATGCCCTGCAAAAACAAGTTAGACGTCCTCTAGTTTGTTGTTGCAAATTTTACATGGCTGCTATGGGCTGAGCAAGAACCGTTCTTACCTATGCATCAAAACCACAATGATAGTTCGTCAAGTTAGTGTTGTTTTAACCTTCGCAAGGACCGGGCGTAGCCACACTCGGTTCAACTAAAGTTGGAGAAACAGACACCCGCCAGCCACCTGTGTGCAAAGCACGTCGGTAGAACCAGTCTCGCGTAAGCGTACGGGTAATGTCGGTCCGGGCCGCTTCATCCAACAATACCGCCGAACCAAAGTATGACATGCTGGTAAGCAGTATGACTTGTATCGCCCACAACTCACTTGTGTTCTACTCGTGCATATAACATCTGTGCATAAAACCAGGCTCGTATGCCACTGTTGGGGAACGTAGTAATTTCAAAAATTTCCTACGCACACGCAAGATCATGGTGATGCATACAAACGATAGGGGGAGTGTATCTTCATACCCTTGAAGATTGCTAAGCGGAAGCGTTTATCAACGCAGTTGATGTAGTCGTACGTCTTCACGATCCGACCGATCCAAGTACTGAACGCACGGCACCTTCGAGTTCTGCACATGTTCAGCTCGATGACGTCCTCGCCTTCTCGATCCAGCAAGACGGGCGAAGTAGTAGATGAGTTTCGGCAGCACGACGGCGTGGTGACGGTGTTGGTGAAGAACAATCTCCGTGGGGCTTTGCCTAAGCACTACGGAAACTATGATGGAGGATAAACTAGAGGGGACGGGGTTTCTGGCACACGGCTTGGTGTTTCTTGATGTGTCTTTGGTGCTAGCCCTGCCCCTCTATTTATATGTTGATCCTTGGGGTCGAAACTTGGAGTAAAAGCCTCCACAAAGTCGGTTTCACACAAAAGGCAAGAGTCCTTCTCGGACTCCAGGGCCAGACGCCAGGGACCCTGGCGTCTGGCCCCAGGACTCCGCAAAACTTCCTTTTGCGCTTTCCAAAAACCTTGTGGGCTTTCCCCTTTGGCCCAAATAACGTGTTCTCGTACCCAAACATTTCGGGAAACATCTGGAACCCTTACGGAGATCAAACACTATTATCCCATATATCAAACTTTATCTCCGGACCATTCCGGAGTTCCTCGTCATGTCCATGGTCTCATCCAGGACTCCGAACAACATTCGGTTACCAACATACATAACTCATATAATACTATATCGTCAACGAAACGTTAAGCGTGCGGATCCTACGGGTTCAAGAACTATGTAGACATGACCGAGACATGTTTCTGGTCAATAACCAATAGCTGGACCTGGATGCCCATATTAGCTCCGACATATTCCACGAAGATCTTTATCGGTCAAACCGCATAACAACATACGTTGTTCCCTTTGTCCTCGGTATGTTACTTGCCCGAGATTCGATCATCGGTATCTCAATACCTAGTTCAATCTCGTTACCGGCAAGTCTCTTTACTCGTTACGTAATGCATCATTCTGTAACTAACTCTTTAGCTACATTGTTTGCAAGGCTTATAGTGATGTGCATTACCGAGAGGGCCCAGAGATACCTCTTCGACAATCGGAGTGACAAAACCTAATCTCGAAATACGCCAACTCAACATGTACCTTTGGAGACACCTGTAGAGCTCCTTTATAATCACCCAGTTACGTTGTGACGTTTGGTAGCACACAAAGTGTTCCTCCGGTAAACGGGAGTTGCATAATCTAATAGTTGTAGGAACATGTATAAGTCATGAAGAAAGCAATAGCAACAAACTAAATGATCAAGTGCTAAGCTAAAGGAATGGGTCATGTCAATCACATCATTCTCCTAATGATGTGATCCCGTTAATCAAATGACAACTCATGTTTATGGTTAGGAAACATAACCATCTTTGATCAATGAGCTAGTCAAGTAGAGGCATACTAGTGACATTAAGTTTGTCTATGTATTCACACATGTATCATGTTTCCGCTTAATACAATTCTAGCATGAATAATGAACATTTATCATGATATGAGGAAATAAATAATAACTTTATTATTGCCTCTAGGGCATATTTCCTTCAGTTTGATGACACATGTATTTCCTCTTGTGTAAGCAGGCGTCTGTAGCGACCACCGCCTCTGATACTGCAGAGGTGTCCGGACTGAGGCAGAGTCTGGAGCAGGCCGAAGGGGAACTTGGCCGAGTGAAGAAGCAATTGGAGGATAACCAAGGTATGCCGAAACCTTGTTCCGTTCAGCACAAATGAATAAGTGTGCCTGATGAAAGTATTTTTATTGTGCGCTCTAGGGGCGATGGCTGAAATTGAGGCTCTTAAGAAGGTTGTGGCCGAAGCCGAGAAGAAGGTAGCCACGGAGCAGGCTCTTCGCGAAAAGCACAAGGCCAGGGTCATTGAAGTTGAATGAGAGATTCAGGATGCCGTGAAGAAAAGCGAGACTTTGGAGCAGAGTTTATCAAGGAAAGAATCTGAACTCGCCCAAGCTCGCCAGGCTGAAAGTAAAGCCCGGGAGGAAGCCCAAGTTGCTCTGAAGGAAATTCAGGAGGCGAGGCAGATTGCGGATGGTAAGGCTTTTTCTATACAAAGCGGTATTTTTGAAAGGAGAAAATCAAGTTGATAATTTGAATTCTAATTTCTCCAGGGGTGTTTGCGGAGCTACCACACAGCATATCTGGTGCCTCCCAATTCTAACGAGCCGAGGGAACAAAGACTGCAGAGAAACTCTTCTGGTCGCAGTATTTGGTGCCGAATTATCCGGTGCCATTTACCGATCAGCTGAAGCAGCTGATCAAACTGCACAAGCCGGTCGAACTAGCCATGAAGGATTTGATTGTCGGGCTATGGCCTGCCGAGCCAATTCCAAGCAGTTATTTCGGGCTCGTGAAGCGGCTTGTGAGTGCCTGCCCTCGACTCGAAGTCATCAAGCGGTCGGTCTGTATGGAGGGTGCGCGAATGGCCTTCACCCGTGCAAAAGTGCACTGGGGAAAGCTGGATGCGGAAAAGCTAATGACCGCGAGACTGCCGGAGGGGAAGGAGCACCGCAAGCCCGAATTATATTATGTCAGTGTCCTGAAAGGAGCCCGCCTTGTGGAGGAGAAATGCACCAAGGACATTGTATTTCCATGAATATAGTCATGTTGTCCTTTGTAATGCTAAGCAAGGTCATTTCTATTATTTATTGCCTGTTATGTGAAAGTTTTTCCTCCTGTGCGGCCGTTTCATATATATTAATCCTGAGAATTGGCCAATCGTCGGCTTTTGCCCCATGTAGGAAGTACGGGGGTGTTCGGGATAAACCTGAGCACTCTTTATCCCATTTTTGGGTCCTTGAAGGGGGTGTTCAGCACAACGAACCAGGCAATCAGACTATAGGGCTTTATCACTCTCACTTAGCCATAGGAATTTGTCAAAAGTAAGGTAGGTGCAGCCCCTGGTGTTCGGAAGACCGCACGAGGGGCTCTATAAGCACCTGATCGGGAGAAAAACCAATCCATCGCACGCTGCATTAGTTATGGCATTATGCGGAAGAAATCCTTAAAGATTTTACAACATCTCGAACAGCTGACCAGCTCTCGCTGTATCATGACAGTGAGTTTTCGGCTTTCTCTACTGAGGTGCTCGTCCGAAAGAACCGGGACACAATCGCAGTAGTTCTCCCAGCGCTACCTTAGCCGATATAGCGGAACGTAAGGTACCAAAACATGGGAGCTGGGCAAACCCAACTATTGACCCAAGACATGATTCGGAGCTGATGCATATAATGCTATAAGTTCGGGGTGCCGAGCGACCGTGAAGGTGGTCAGACTTTTATTGCCGTATTATGGGCACCATAAAGCCCCTCGCATATTAAGGCATATCACGATGTACGAATGCCGTTTTGACAAAAGGTGTCAATAAGAAATGATAGCAGATAAGCGTCATATAAATCTACATGTTGTATTCAAGTAATACGTCGATGCGTATGAGTACATGAGATGTTATAAAAAGAAGTGTGACGGCGGAACCTGCTGAGACCAGGCGGGAAGAAGTTGTATGTGGATCCGGAGTGTATCCGGATTGTCTTCGAGGGGAATATTTGAGGATTCCTTTGCGCGTCCTAGCTGATTCCATGTCGCCAGTCCCGTCCTGCGTAAAAGTGAACCTGCAAGATATATTTCTGTGCCACGGAGCAGTTGAGCCGCGGTATGTGGCCTTTCTTAGATTTTGCTGGAGTGTTTAATTGAGCTCTGAACGAGCCGGGCTATCATGCCGTGAAGTAGCTTGGACTCCTTTACCGGCGTCCGGGGGCTTGGCCATCGATTCAAGGTTCGATTGAAAGATGCCACTCGTTTCTTTTGCTGTTGAAGCGGTGATATGCTCTTCGGCACCGAGGTGGAGTTCGGCTTCGCCATTAACCATTATGACGCCGCGCGGGTCAGGCATCTTAAGCTTATGGTAGACGTAGTGTGGTATCTGATACGTCCATTTTGCATCATGCTTTTATATCAATATTTATTGCATTATGGGCTGTTATTACACATTATATCTCAATACTTATGGCTATACTCTCTTATTTTACAAGGTTTACCATGAAGAGGAGGAATGCCGGTAGCTGGAATTCTGGCTGAAAAAGGAGCAAACGTTGGAAACCTATTCTGCACAACTCCAAAAGTCCTGAAACTCCATGAAACCACTTTTTGGATTTATTAAGGAGTTATGAGCAAAAGAAATAGGCCAGGGGGCCCACACCCTATCCAGGAGACAGGGGGCGCACCCCCCTATAGGGCGCACTCCCTATCTCCTGGGCCCCCTGGTGGGCCTCCGACGACCATCTTCTGCTATATGAAGGGTTTTGTCTTGGAAAAATTCGTGGGCAAGCTTACGGGACAAAACTCTACCGCCACGAGGTGGAACCTTGGCGGAATCAATCTAGGGCTCTGGCGGAGCTGTTCTGTCGGGGACACTTCCCTCCGGGAGGGGGAAATCATCACCAACGTCATCACCAACGATCCTCTCATTGGGAGGGGGTCAATCTTCATCAACATCTTCACCAGCACCATCTCCTCTCAAACCCTAGTTCATCTCTTGTATCCAATCTTGTATCCAAAACCACAAATTGGTACCTGTGGGTTGCTAGTTGAAGGAAATATGCCCTAGAGGCAATAATAAAGTTATTATTTATTTCCTCATATCATGATAAATGTTTATTATTCATGCTAGAATTGTATTAACCGGAAACATGATACATGTGTGAATACATAGACAAACTTAATGTCACTAGTATGCCTCTACTTGACTAGCTCATTAATCAAAGAGGGTTATGTTTCCTAACCATAGACATGTGTTGTCATTTGATTAAAGAGATCACATCATTAGGAGAATGATGTGATTGACTTGACCCATTCTGTTAGCCTAGCACTTGATCGTTTAGTATGTTGCTATTGCTTTCTTCATGACTTATACAAAGTTCCTACAACTATGAGATTATGCAACTCCCGTTTACCGGAGGAACACTTTGTGTGCTACCAAACGTCACAATGTAATTGGGTGATTATAAAAAGGAGCTCTACAGGTGTCTCCAAAGGTAGATGTTCAGTTGGCGTATTTCGAGATTAGATTTTGTCACTCCGATTGTCGGAGAGGTATCTCTGGGCCCTCTCGGTAATGCACATCACTATAAGCCTTGCAAGCAATGTGGCCAATGAGTTGGTTACGGAATGATGCATTACGTGATGAGGAAAGAGACTTGCTGGTAACTAGGTTGAACTAGGTATTGGATACCGACGATCGAACCTCGGGCAAGTAACACACCGATGACAAAGGGAACAACGTATGTTGTTATGCGGTTTCACCGATAAAGATCTTCATAGAATATGTAGGAGCCAATATGAGCATCTAGGATCCGCTATTGGTTATTGACCAGAAACAATTCTAGGTCATGTCTACATAGTTCTCGAACCCGTAGGGTCCGCACGCTTGAAGTTATGATGACAGTTTCATTATGAGTTTATATGTTTTGATGTACCGAAGGTTGTTCGGAGTCCCGGATGTGATCACGGACATGACGAGGAGTCTCGAAATGGTTGAGACATAAAGATTAATATATTGGAAGCCTATATTTGGATAACGAAATTGTTCCGGGAGAAATCGGGATTTTTCCGGAGTACCGGGGGGTTACCGGAACACACCCCCCCCCCCCGGGGTTAATGGGCCTACATGGGCCATGAGGGAGAAGAGGAAGGGCCGGCCAGGGCAGGCCGCGTGCCCCCTCTCCCCCTAGTCCGAATAGGACAAGGAGGGGGGGCGGCGCCCCCCTTTCCTCTTTCCCCTCCCCCATTTCCCTCTCCACCAAGGCAAGAGGGGGAGTCCTACTCCCGGTGGGAGTAGGACTCCTCCAGGCGCACCCCTAGGGGGCTGGCCGCACCTACCCCTCCCTCCTTTATATACGGGGGCAGGGGGCACCTCTAGACACACAAGTTGATCTTCGTGATCGTTCCTTAGCCGTGTGCGGTGCCCCCCTCCACCATATTCCACCTTGGTCATATCGTTGCGGTGCTTAGGCGAAGCCCTGCGTCGGTAGAACATCATCATCGTCACCACGCCGTCGTGCTGACGGAACTCATCCCCAACACCCTGCTGGATCGGAGTCCGGGGATCGTCATCGAGCTGAACGTGTGCTGAACTCGGAGGTCTCGTACGTTCGGTGCTTGGATCGGTCGGATCGTGAAGACGTACGACTACATCAACCGCGTTGTCATAACGCTTCCACTTTCGGTCTACGAGGGTACGTGGACACAATCTCCCCTCTCGTTGCTATGCATCACCATGATCTTGCGTGTGCGTATGAAATTTTTTGAAATTACTACGTTCCCCAACAGTGGCATCCGAGCCTAGGTTTTATGCATTGATGTTATATGCACGAGTAGAACACAAGTGAGTTGTGGGCGATACAAGTCATACTGCTTACCAGCATGTCATACTTTGGTTCAGCGGTATTGTTGGATGAAGCGGCCCGGACCGACATTACGCGTACGCTTACGCGAGACTGGTTTTACTGCCGTGCTTCACCCACAGGTGACTGGCGGGTGTCTGTTTCTCCAACTTTAGTTGAACCGAGTGTGGCTATGCCCGGTCCTTGCGAAGGTTAAAACAGCACTAACTTGACGAACTATCATTGTGGTTTTGATGCGTGGGTAAGAACGGTTCTTGCTCAGCCCATAGCAGCCCCGTAAAATTTGCAAACAACAAAGTAGAGGACGTCTAACTTGTTTTTGCAGGGCATGTTGTGATGTGATATGGTCAAGACGTGATGCTATATTTTATTGTATGAGATGATCATGTTTTGTAACCGAAGTTATCGGCAACTGGCAGGAGCCATATGGTTGTCGCTTTATTGTATGAAATGCAAACGCCCTGTAATTGCTTTACTTTATCACTAAGCGGTAGCGATAGTCGTAGAAGCAATAGATGGCGTAACGACAACGATGCTACGATGGAGATCAAGGTTGTCGCTTTACCTGGCCGTTCGCGGTCTGGGGGCTTGACATGGTTGGCCCCTATATTGGAGTGGCTACACCCCTCGCATAATGTACGTGGCCATGACTCCAATCATGGTCAATCCGGAGTGGGCCAGTAATCTAATCCGGCCCATCAGATAATGGACGCTCCTATCATCTTCCCGTTGAGGGCTCCACGGGCGCCAACTCAGGTGTTTCTTCAAGGGAGCATTGCTGAACTCTGGGAGGCCGATCCGAACTGGATCCAGCAGAGGGGCGTCCTCCATGTGGAACCATTCCGAAGGCCAGTCTTCGGACGCCTTCTTCGGGGTGCTGGATAGATATCCGGTCCCGACGATGCGCCATATTTCGGCTCCGCGCACTTGATATATCGACCCCTCATGAGAACGGGGTACGAGGCAAAACAATCTCTTCCAAAGTGCGAAATGGGGCTCGATGCCCAAGAACAGCTCGCAAAGAGCTACGAAGCCCGCGATGTGCAAAATGGAGGCGGGCGTGAGGTGGTGAAGCTGGAGTCCGTAGAACTCTAGGAGCCCCCGGAGAAACGGATGTATGGGAAATCCGAGTCCCCTTATTAGATAGGGGACAAAGCATATCCGCTCCCCTTTGGAAGGGTTGGGGACGCTCTCCGCCTGCTTTCCACCCTTGTAGGTGGCTAGTCCGGCTCGAACCGGAACCATGAAAGCTGGGGGAAGATATCCCTCGGTTTGGAGCGCCACTAGCTCGCTGTGTGGAACTGAGCATCTCCCCCAATCACCTGGCTTAGGGCTGGGAGCGCGAGAGGAGGAGCCGCGTCGACTATCCATGATGGAATGGATTTTTGTCAGAGGCGCTTCGATGAGAACTTGCGGATGGAGGATGGTGTGAGCTGGATCTAGATCCTCGCCTCTCTTATAGGCGGCTCGTTCGCACGGTTAGGGGGTAAAATGTAAAAATACCCCAGCCTTTCGCATTCATACGACACGTGGAAGAAGGCCATTATTGGGCGTAGAAGCCAAGGAGCGCAACATTTATAAGGAAGTCGGACACTATTCGACGGGAACATGAAGTTTGAAGGAGAACCCGCCTTACAATGCTGAAGACAATATACGCGCCGGACTCGTCGTCGTTGAAGCCCGGTTCGGGGGCTACTGAGGGAGTCCCGGATTAGGGGGTGTCCGGATAGCCGAACTATCATCATTGTTCGGACTCCAAGACTATGAAGATACAAGATTGAAGACTTCGTCCCGTGTCCGTATGGGACTTTCCTTGGCGTGGAAGGCAAGCTTGGCGATACGGATATGTAGATCTCCTACCTTTGTAACCGACTTTGTGTAACCCTAGCCCTCTCCGGTGTCTATATAAACCGGATGGTTGTAGTCCATAGGACGAACAACAATCATACCATAGGCTAGCTTCTAGGGTTTAGCCTCCTTGATCTCGTGGTAGATCCACTCTTGTAACACACATCATCAATATTAATCAAGCAGGACGTAGGGTTTTACCTCCATCAAGAGGGCCCGAACCTGGGTAAAACATCGTGTCCCTCGTCTCCTGTTACCATCCGCCTAGACGCACAGTTCGGGACCCCCTACCCGAGATCCGCCGGTTTTGACACCGACAGGCCCCTCAAGGATTAAACCTACCAAGACGACCTTTAAAGGCGTCATACCAGGTGTAGAAGCCAATTGTACAGGCTTAGTTACACTGGAGTGGTCTTTGGATCCCCGGATAACTTCTGAAGCGAGGATTTAATCTCCGACATAGTTCCGTTCCGCAGCGGCTATCATGCTCTGCTCGGACGTACCGCGTTCGCAAAATTCAACGCGGTGCCACACTATGCATACCTCAAGCTCAAGATGCCAGGCCCTCGAGGAGTCATCACGGTCAACGGAAACACTGAACGCTCTCTCTGAACGGAGGAACATACAGCGGCTCTCGCGGCAGAAGTATAGTGCAGCCTCTTAAGGAAATTCTCGAGTCCGGCCATTAAGCGACCGGACACGGCTAAACGCGCCCGGAATAACATGCAACAAGACCACCTGGCACGTCCCGAGCATGCGTAGCAGTGCGGCCCCAACCCCAGCCCCTGCAAAACGTCAAGACGGGTCCTTCGCGTACACCATTACGCTCTGAAGATACCATGGGCAGGGGGAGAGGGGCACGACCACGATAAGCCCAGAATACGGCTTAACCACACCAGGGGCTCTCAAGTGTGTCATTCTTTTTTTTCTTTTCTTTTCATTTTTACCCACAGGACTCCATTCGTCAGAGGCCCTGTCCGGCAGCAGACTTGCCGAATTCACGATGCAATAGCCAGGGAAGGAGAAAGGCTACAATGAATATCCAGGTGGACTCCATTACGAGCATTAAATCTATTTTATGCACCATTCCGCAGCCTACCCCTGGAGGGGGACATGTTTAACAGTCCCATCCCTTGCTTATCGCACCATTTGTATCGTTCTGCACTTATAGCAGTTTTTCTTGAATAAGTAATGCAGCACCTTTTGGCTTCCAATTGCATTTCTCTCTTATACATATGTTCATTTGTGACATGTCGCATCCGTACGTTTTGGTACGGCTAAATACACCAGGGGCTTATGTTTCCCGCATTATGGTGTGATAAGTCCGAACACTTTCATAAGTGCGGCACCCCGAACTTATAGCATTATATGCATCGGCTCCGAATCATGTCTTGGGTCAATAGTTGGGTTTGCCCGGCTCCCATGTTTTGGTACCTTACATTCCTTTGTATCGGCTAAGGTAGCACTGGGAGAACCACTGCGATTGCGCCCCGGTTGAGCTGGGCGAGCGCCTCAGTGGAGAAAGCTAAAACTGACCGTCATGATGAGGCGAGAGCTGGTCGTTGTTCGAGAGGTTTTTTGCGAGTCCTTAAAGACTTGTGCCGCTTAGAGCGAGGAGCCGACTCTGTCCGGCCCAGGCGTGGATAGCGCCCCAAATTCGGCCTTCCGAAGACTAGGGGCTTCACCGAAATTTAAAATTATAGAATTCTATGGCTAAGTGAGAGTGTTCAAGCATTATAAGTCCGGTTGCCTTGTTCGTTGTGTTGAGCGCCTCCCTAGATGGACCCAAATATGGGAACAAGAGTGCTCAAATTTATCCCGAACACCCCAGCACTCGTGGCATGGGGGTTGAAGACGACGACTTGCCATCTCTCAGATTTGATAAACAGCCGCACATAAGGTAATATTTTAAATTAAAATGCGTTGCTTAGTGCAAATGAACTAGGTTTTCAACGCACAGGATAACCAAATGCGAGTCTACTCAAATATTACATCTTTGGAGCACTCACCCGCAATAGTGCGGGCGCCCATCAGCACACTCTTATAATACATCTCGGGCGTGTGATGCTCCTTGCCCTGCGGCGGCGGGTCCGTCACGAGCTTCTGGGCATCCATCTTGCCCCAGTGCACCTTTGTGCGGGCAAGGGCCCGACGGGCACCTTCAATACAGGCAGAATGCTTGATGACTTCAACCCACGGGCACGCATCCACCAGCCGCCGCACCAGGCCGAAGTAGCTCCCAGGCATGGCCTCCTTAGGCCACAGCCGAACTATGAGGCCCTTCATGGCCTGTTCGGCCACCTTGTGGAGCTCAACCAGCTGCTTCAGCTGGTCGCTAAGGGGCACCGGATGTCCGGCCTCAGCATACTGATACCAGAAGACCTTCTCCGTCGAGCTCCCCTCCTCGGCCCGGTAGAATGCGGCAGCATCGGACACGCTGCAAGGAAGATCTGCGAACGCTCCTGGAGAGCTCCGAATTCGGGTAAGCAACAGGTAATTAACACTCGCATGCTTACTTTGCATGAAAAATGCCTTACCCGCTGCTATTTTCTTCAACGCCTCGATTTCTTGGAGGGCCTTGTAGGCTTCGGCCTTAGCGGCTTTGGCACTCTCAAGAGCCGTTGCAAGCTCAGACTCTCGAGTCTTCAAGTCACGCTCCAGACTCTCGTGTTTTTTCACGAGATCCTGGAGCTCTTGCTATACCTCCGCCACCCGCGCCTCCTGCTTCTCTCGCTCGGTGCGCTCCGCGGCCGCATTGCATTCGGCCGCGGCCACCGCCTCTTTCAGGGTCGCCACCACGTTAGTGGCCCCTGCAATACCCACGTTATCCTTGTCATTCTTTTTGCAACCAAAATCCTTTTCTGTAAGGTACAATTTTAGTAAGGGGTTACTCACCTTCCTTGTCCTCGAGCTGCTTCTTGGCACGGCCGAGCTTGTTCTCGAACCGCTCGAGGATTTCCTTCAAAGTATTGACCTCCGCAGTCAGTGCGGCAGAGGTCAGTAGCGCAACCTGCAATCCCATATTGACATATTTTTTTATGACTCCTGCGTATATCTTCTTAGATCCTCAGTCCGGCTTTTCTTTCCGAACACCGAACCGAGCATCAGGGGCTACTGTCTATGCGGTACTATTTTACATATATCAAAATTCTTACCTCAAAGCCTGTTAGAAGGCTGCTGCAGGCTTCGGTCAGCCCGCTCTTGGCGAGCTGCACCTTCTGAATCACCGCACTCATAACAGTGTGGTGTTCCTCTTTGATGGAGGCGACATTGAGCGCCTCCAGCAAGCTATCCGACGCCTCCGGTTGGACGGAGGCTGCCGGCGTCACGGTCTTGCCCTTCTTACGAAGGGGCCGCCCGCCTGACTCCGGAGCCACTATGGGATCCGGAGCCGAGTCCGGTGCAAAGTCCGGGCGGTTGTCCTGCAACACCTCCGGGGCCTCCTCCTCCTGGCGGGTCCCTTCCCGAGATCCCACCTCGGCATCGTCCGTGTCACCGGGGGTGGAGGCGGTCGGAAGAGAATCCATATCCGACACACCTAAGGACCCGCTCGACGAAGCGGGAAGATCGTCCTTGGGCGGACTGCAGGGTTGTATGCGGCATTAGAAAGACATTGTGTGGCAAAAAAGAAAATCCATGGAGTTATTCGGGAGTCCGGATACTCACGATCTCGCCAGGGGCTTGGCCCTTGGAGGCCAGTCCTCGTCGTCGTCACTAGCATTGGCAGAGCAGTCCGGGGGAAGAGTTTTTCCCTTCTTGGACCCTTCGGCCTCCCTCGTTGGGGAGGCCTTCCTTTTCTTCTCTCCCCCCACTGGGGCAGAAGCTTTCTTCTTCTCCTCCTCACCTTGGTGAGAGGAGTCGGCCTCGGAGTCGTCATCCGATAGCACCTGAAAACGGGAACTCTTCCGAGTCCCCGTGGCCTTCTTCTTGGCCTTCTTCTCCGGCACCACGTGGGGTGCCGGAGCCAGCAGCCCCGTTAGACGGGCGTCCGCTGGGTCCTCTGGCAATGGGGCCGGATAGATAGTCCGCTCGGCCTTCGCCAGCCAGTCCTGTCAGAGGAAAGGGAGTTTAGATCCCGCATAGAGTCAAACTATGGAAAACAAGCGTCCCGTAAAGGACAAAATCGCTTACCTCGTCAGCCGGACGCTGCGAGCTGAATCCGCGATCTTCGGTAGCGGATGCGGGAGCCTCGGCGCCCTTGAACAGCACCTTCCAGACATCTTCGTACGTAGTGTCGAAGAGCCCGTTCAAAGTCTAGTGCTGCGCCGGATCGAACTCCCACATGTTGAAGCCCCGTCGTTGGCACGGGAGGATCCGGCGGATGAGCATGACCTGGACCACGTTGACAAGCTTGAACTTCTTGTCCACCAGCTTTTGGACGCAGGCTTGGAGTCCAGTCAGCTCCTCCGAATCACCCCAAGTCCGGCCGCTCCCTTTCCAGGAGGTGAGCCGTGTGGGGATGCCAGATCTGAATTCGGGGGCCGCTTCCCATTCAGGGTCACGCGGCTCGGTGATGTAGAACCACCCCGATTGCCACCCCTTGATGGTTTCCACGAAAGTGCCCTCAAGCCAACTAACGTTGGACATCCTGCCCACCATGGCGCCTCCGCACTCCGCTTGGCTGCCCTTCACAACCTTCGGCTTGACACTGAAGGTCTTGAGCCACAAGCTGAAGTGGGGCTGGATGCAGAGGAAGGCCTCACACACGACGATAAACGCCGAGATGTTGAGAATGAAATTCGGGGCCAGATCGTGGAAATCCAGGCCGTAGTAGAACATGAGCCCCCGGACAAAGGGATGGAGTGGGAAGCCCAGTCCGCGGAGGAAATGGGTAAGAAATACTACCCTCTCATGGGGCCTGGGGGTGGGGATGATCTCTCCCTCGTTGGGGAGCCGATGCGCGATGTTGCTGGACAAATATCCGGCGCTGCGCAGCTTCTGGATATGCCCCTCCGTAACGGAGGAGGCCATCCACTTGCCTCCCGCTCCGGACATAGTTGGAGAAGGTTGAGGTGAGATGTGTGGACTTGGGCGCTGGAGCTCGAGTTCGCAGAGATGGATAAGCCAAGGAGGAAGAAGGTGCAGGTAGAAGGGTTGGGTCTTTATCCCCTTATATGGGCGGACAAAAACATGTGTCCCCACCGGCCTGATAAAACTCGCTTATCTCCCAAGCGTCGCAATCAATGGCGCGGTTGGGTTACCCACGTCCGTATTGATTGGAATCCCGGAATAAGGGGAACACGATCTCTGCTTCGACAAGACGTGCCAAGGAAACCGCTTCGCTAAACCCGCGGAGGTGGTACAATAAAAACGATTCGAGTAAAGGCTTGGTAGTGGTGTGACGTCACGCCACAAAATATGTCAGCAGATTGAACTTGTGTAAATATTATTCTCTCTACGGTGGTATGTGGAAATCATTTTGCAGAGCCGGACACTATCCTGGTGTTCACAATCTCCTATAAATTATTCGGAGGAGGAACCCGCCTTGCAATGCCGAAGACAATATGCGCGCTGGACTCGTCGTCATTGAAGCCTGGTTCAGGGGCTACTGAGGGAGTCCTGGACTAGGGGGTGTCCGGATAGCCGAATTATCATCATCGGCCGGACTCCAAGACTATGAAGATACAAGATTGAAGACTTCGTCCCGTGTCCGGATGGGACTTTCCTTGGCGTGGAAGGCAACCTTGGTGATACGGATATGTAGATCTCCTACCATTGTAACCGACTCTGGGTAACCCTAGCCCTCTCCGGTGTCTATATAAACCGGATGGCTTTAGTCCGTAGGACGAACAACAATCATACCATAGGCTGGCTTCTAGGGTTTAGCCTCCTTGATCTCGTGGTAGATCTACTCTTGTAACACACATCATCAATATTAATCAAGCAGGACGTAGGGTTTTACCTCCATCAAGAGGGCCCGAACCTGGGTAAAACATCGTGTCCCTTGTCTCCTGTTACCATCCGCCTAGACGCACAGTTCGGGACCCCCTACCCAAAATCCGCCGGTTTTGACACCGACTCCAGTTTTGCCATGAGAGTCCACCATATCTACCTATGGATTGAGTAAGATTCTTCAAGTAAGTTGTCATCGGTGCAAGCAATAAAAATTGCTCTCTAAATATGCATGACTTATTAATGTAGAGAAATAAGCTTTGTACGAACTTGTTGTGGACGCAATAAAAGTGACGGACTACATAATAAAGGTTCACATGCAAGGGGCAATATAAAGTGACGTTCTTGTGCATTAAGATTTTGTGCATCAATCCTAAACGCGTATGACAACCTCTGCTTCCCTCTGCGAAGGGCCTATCTTTTATTATTATCCTCTACCTTACAAGAGTCATGGTGATCCTCACCTTTTATTTTTCTTTTTATCCTTTGGCAAGCTCAGCATGTTGGAAAGAGTATGATATACACATCTAATTGGATGTGGGGGGAGCATGAATTATTATTGTTGACATTACCCTTGAGGTAAAAGGTTGTGGGGCAAAACAATAAGCCCCTATCTTTCTCTGTGTCTGATTAAAACTCCGTAACCACAAGTATCGCGTGAGTGCTAGCAATTATGAAGGACTAAATGATAGTTGAGTATGTGGACTTGCTTTTAAGCTCTGACATAGACTCTTTCCGATGTTATGATAAATTGAAATTGCTTCAATGACTGAGATTATAATTGTTAGTGCCCAATAATGTTTCTGATTCATGCTTTGGCTTTGTGAATGGGTCATTACTTGAACATGATTAATCATATGACAAAATCTATTTATGTTGCTGTTATGAAATAATCATGATGCCTTCATGTCCGTATTTTTTTTTATCGACGCCTCTACCTCTAATCATGAGGACATATTTATTGTTATCGGCTTTTCGCTTGAGGACAAGCGAGGTCTAAGCTTGGGGGAGTTGATACGTCCATTTTTTATCATGCTTTTATGATAATACTAGACCATGTAGGCGCGCGTTGCTGCGCCCGTCCATATTTGATGTAATAAAAGAAATTGTTCTGAAAAGATATGTTAGTTTTGAAAAAATTACTTGGTATGCTATAAAAATGATAAGTGTGATGGTAGTTGATTTTAGTTTGTATAACATGGTTTTTAATGGTGTCAAATTCCCTTCAATTTGGTTCCTAAATAGCCTTTTTCTAAAATATTTGTGTCTGTGAATAAATATTTTGGTAAATTTGTTTTTTTGTCATACACAGGTGAGTATTATTTTTAGATTGAAAGAACCGATAGATATATTTTATGGGCTTTGATAATGGACCTTAATTGTGTAAAAAGTAATTTGGATGAGTTTACAACGAATAATGATGCTTTATACTGTAAAAAAGTGCCAACTCGGTGGTTGGTGTGATTTGTCAGTCTTTAATTCATAGATATAAAATCCTATTAGGCCTTGTTTGACAGCAAGGGATTGTGGAGGTTTTGGGAGGAGGGGATTTCAGGGGATTTGGTGAATCCCCTCCTTCCACCCAATCCCCTCAATTCCCCTCACTTCCCCAAGTCTCCAATCCCCTTCCATGAATACTCATTTGGTAGACAGGGTTTGTCATATTAAACTGAGATGGTGCAAAATAGAATAGTACTGTTAAAAATCCAATCTTTGAAACTTTAACAACTCATATAGAAAAAAATGCTAAAGAATTTCACCGGTAGTTGCTACCAGATCATGCAAAGTATCCAAATAATCTCATACAATCAGCTACAAGTTCACGGTTCACATAAACAAAAAAAACACTCCATGGACCAGATGAATGTAGAGGGTGTTAGTTAGCGAATCGTTATCACAAAGCCGACAACAGGCTAAGCAAGGGTGTGATATTCTTTGTGATGGTCCTCTGAGTCGAGATAGACAGAGAAAAAGAGCGCGTAGACCAGGTAGATGATGCCAAAGTGTAGACGTTGATGGTGAGCAGCAAGCAGATGCAAAACTCCACCTGTTCAAGACCAAACTAACAAAGATGATTCAAACTCTTCACATGGAACTTCAAACATAAAGTGAAGAAACTACAAACATTAACTTCCTTGCACAAACGTACAAATAGTGAAGTGAGATAATCTAGATCTTATGATTAATAATTCTGAATGTTGACAAATAACTTGAGCAAATCAACCATGTATAGATGTGTGTATGAGTATATGAAATACAGACTGGAAGATAATAACCTAGCAATTTTTTATAACGAATCATCATAATCTGTAGGTGACACACAAAAAATATGACGTCTCCCTCGAATGGGCTCATTTTTCATTGTTGTACATTACTGTTGGCATGAGGAACTGCTGAAAACAAATTGTAGTGCCTCTCAAGTTTGTTGTCATTGCACTGGAACACAACATTTACATTACTTTCTAAAAAGCACTAGCATGGATCGATGACATAACACTAACGTCATCGAAACGATAAACAGAAAAAGAACATTTTCTCATTGGTAGCAAACAAACAACAACATACACACATGTACATTAAAGCAATAAACAGAAAAGAAACCAAAGCAGTAAGAACTGTGTGCCGCTCAGGTGTGATGGTGGGTCATATCCCAGAACCAAAGCGGTAAATACTAGATAGAACAACACTGATTGTCTATCTAGGAAAAATAAAATATCCCAACCATTTGAGCTGCATTTCTAGAGCTAAGGAACAACTATGTAAGCTGCAGTTTGAGAGCTAAAGAAAAAAATGCGGTTCGTACTGAAGAAAAAGAAAAAGTGCTCAGCTACAACACTGACTGCCGTCTAAAAGAGATATGTGAGGTACAATTTTCAGATCTAAGAACAGAAATATGTAATGGTGATCCGACTACTCACCACAGAAATCACATATAACATCCATAAAAAAATCATGACCAAATTATACTGAAAATCAGCGAGGCATCCATCCAAATATATTATACAAATTACATTGTAATCAGGGTAGTAATTCTAATACAATTCTCAGGAGGGAACTTAAATGTACTATGCTATCTGTAGTAAACCAAGCCTGGCAATGCAGATAATCAAATTAACAACAACAAACAGTTTCAACTTTACAGATTAAATGAATAAATGACAGGCTGCCACTTTATAGATTACATGATTTAAAGGTAAATGTCAACTACAAGCCCAGAGATATTAATTAGGCTAAGATATTACACTATTGTAATTGTTAGAGAAGAATAGCGAGCAGAAAATTTTAATGCATACAAATTGTTTGCACTAGCACTCTGTATCCTCTATGATCATGAAAAAAAA
>NC_041381.1:59746760-59803456 GCF_002162155.2 Triticum dicoccoides
AAAAAAAATTGTATTGTGTAAGAACACTCTTCCACACAAAAGTGCAGTGGCTGAACCTTGCAGTTACCTCACTACACAAAAATGCAACTAAGATTCATTTCACGTGCTTTCAGAGAGTACTACCCCTGGAGCAATGATCCCAGTACCATCCTGGAGTGTGTATAGGTGAAAGCAAATCCTGGAGGGTGAGTGTCCATACAATTCACTGCATGTTGATAAAAAACAACTAAATAGCCACCTAAATTACAACAAATATTTGAAGGCTACTGGAGCCACAATTAGAAGAGACAGGCACACAAACAAACTCCACGACAGAGCCAACTAGGAGAGGAGAAGGATGGCCATGGAGGCACCCAGCCTCATCGATGGACGCAGCGAACTGCTGCAAAACGGAGCAATGGCCACTGGGTGTGGGACGAGGAGCAAGAAGAGTCGGCCCTAGGGTTTGGAGGGGAGGAGATGGAGAAGTGGAGAAGAGGGTAGGAATCACCTCGAACCGACGGAGGAGGACGTCGACGTTCTCGCGGCGGTGGGGCGTTGAAGATCTGGCAGCGAGGTTCCTCCTCTCGGTGGCGGCAGGGCTCCTCCCCTCGGTGGCGGCGGTGGCCTCTTCCCCTCGGTGGCGGCGGCGGGGCTCCTCCTCTCCTTGTGGAGGCGGGGCGTTGATCCGGCGGCGGGGCTCCTCCTCTCGGTGGCATGGAGGAGGTTGGCGGCGTGCGCTGGGATGAGCGTTTCCCTGAGTCCTTCGACAAGGGTTCTGAGTCGCGTGGGTCGGGGAGGATCGAAGGGGATTGGAGAGGATCGGCCCATGCAAACCCCCTGTACCAAATGGGCTGATGGGGTTTTGGGGGGCTTCTGGCCCACGCGAGGAAAATCCTCTCGAAACCCCTTCAATCCACTCGCGTCAAACGAAGCCTTATGTAGTTTTATTAAAGATGAATGCAAAAGGTTGTCTTAATCGTAACTAATACTTGAATGGTAGTGGGAAGTTAATGAATTCAATTTAAAACTATGAGTTAGTTTTCTCTTTATAATGACCTGATTGGTGCTATATATACTTCTTGCAAGTCCCTTGTGGGTTAATGTGAAACGAAGCAAGATAGATCCATGGCTGCGGTGGCAAGAGGTTATTGATTTGACATGATTACATTATTTGCCATTTTTTTGTTGATTCTTCTTTCTAAATTTTGTGTACACGTTGGCTGCAAATTCGCAGATAACTTGGGGATTGTCTGTATCCATCTGAAGGTAATTTTGGACGAAATTCTTAAGCAGACTGATGGAAGAAGAGCAGAGTACAGTTGCTGGTTGCATGAAGGTCATTATCAGTGCATCGTACATACTTTTATTAGCACAAAAGAATAAAACATGTCTGGTAGACTTGTGCAGGCCGTTGGGCAGATGGCAAACACTAAAGTGGATGCTAAGGAAGACAACCACATGTTTTCTTATTCAGGCAAACATTAATCTTTTGATCCGCGAAGGCACGAAGATGCTTGTTCTCTTCCTTTCTTTATTTTTGAATCTTATGTCTTCAAGTGGCATTCTGTTCCGGGGCGCCCATGTTTAGTTTCTTCTGGGCAGCAGACTTCTTCCCATCTGTTGATGTCCTGCAGTTGGCACGTGAAGTGTGAGTTCCAGTGATTTTGCAGATATTACAGGAATCAGTAATGTGATGAATTGGCAGCTGGGGAACAAACCTCTTGGTAGAATTTCTCTTTCCCTTGGTTCCACTATCGTTAGAGTTTCTGGGGATTGTCTAATCAGGGGCATTTGTGCCTCAGGAGTCTAACAGTTAGAGGAGAATATTGTAAGGTACAACATGGAAAGCAGAGGACGATACTATATAGGATAAAATTTAGATACCATGGTTAGAGGTAGAGATATGTCTGCTGTGGCAGCTGGGGAGTGGACTGAGATTTCATCAGTTCGAATGGGATTGGAGTTTTCGCCAGTTTCTGGTTTATTCTATTTTGCATGTAGACATATGAGGAAAATACCAATGGCAAGATAACAGTGTGAGAAGAGAATTGAAGGAATACTGACCAGCTTGTTGTTTTCAGTGCAACTCATGCAGAATGTTCTTCCGTAATATCCCAAAAGTCTTCGTAGACCTCTTTCTGTTGAAAAACCTTTTTGGTGATACATGACATGTATGAAAATCTAAATACTTATAGTACAAGGGAATATTTACCTTGAGGGTTGGTAGTCATGATTGGCTAGGTGTACATACTTCGTTCGTTATGCTTTTGTTTGAACCAGAAGACGGTTGAACTCAAAGACATTTGTTTTTTGGTGGACTGCTGTCACGCTGTTGACCTGGAAGGGTAGCTCCCCATAATGAAGGCTTTTCTCATTAACACGGCACCTATGCTGGATATCATCAGTAATGTAAGAGTAGTATTTGTTATAAAATGCACGCTCATCCTCTACACTGCAATGCAAAATGGTTGTAATGAAAAGATACCTAAGCTGATGCCTCATCAAATGCAGTGTACCATTCTGTATCATCACCTAATAACCCCTGAGCCGCACAAGTTTCTTTAGATGTACTGTATGTGATATTATTTAAGGTACACAAATCGGCAAAGCTACATGACAATCAAAAGCATCCTAAGATAGTAACTCACCGGCAGATGGAAAGACATAGTATACACGGCCTATTTTTTCACCAGTTTCGCACCTTTTCTTTTCCCGAATTTGTCAGTCCGTTCCAATATCCATTCACTTGGGAAATTGCAATATGTCAATTGTCGACCTTCTGGAAACTTTTGGTTTGCAATAAACCATTCAGTAAGCATAGATTTCTTCAACTTTTCAGCATTAGGTACAATAGTTTCAAGATTTTCTTTTGATTTGTAAGTAATAGAAATCATGTCAAGTAAATGGATGTCTAATCTTTCAACTGTTGGCATTTTACAGTGTAGGGGAAATTCATACAAGCGCCACAAGGAATCATGAGGGACCAAATGCCTGCAGTCTGAATATTCTTGTACGGCAGTATAGAAGATGATTATCAAGGAGAGGAAAATGCCGTAAAGCAGCACAAGTGGAGGTGAATTAACATACTCTTTTTGGCCGTCCAATTGAATTGTGTGTATTAAGTGGTTCGTTAATCCTTGCCCGCTTACATTGGGGCAGGACTCTACTTGATCCGCTAGCGCAATGTGGTTGATGCACATCGCTTCCATGATCTTGTAATCAAGAACGTTTAGGCATTTTTATTCTACTTAGGTTCAGCACGTGTCACAAACAGATTATACAAAATCTGAAACCAAGACAAGGAAAGTAAGAGAGAAAATGGATGTGGCTGGTTGGAATGAAAATCAAACAAATCGCATAGAATTAACAACTAACAAAGAAAAATGTAGTAGATGATGATAAGGCAACAGTGTCAGTTGTGGAACCTGTCCAGAAGCCATGCTAGCAATTGGGTGTAACCCACACAGCCACGAGAAATTCCAACACGGAAATCCCAATGAATGAGCACTGCGAACCTGCAATGAAGGAGGGAAGTTCCGTACATATGAGAACATGTAGGAGAATTAGAACCCGCAAAAAAATGTAGGAGAATTAGAAGCAGTAAGATGAATAGACAGCAAGAACAATCCTAGGCAATAGGCATGGCGAAGAGACGACATAGATGGCAGGTAAGAAGGGATGCTGCAAGGCATAATATAGAAGGAAGAACGGGAGATTGGGGTAACACACGAAGACCGCAAATTAATCACCATCATCACCCCTGAGGTTAACTACCATCCTCACCATTATGTCAGGAGGCGGAAAGTGGACCTTTAAGGCGGCAGTTTCAGCTTCGGTTACGGGAGAAGAAGGGGCGTGAGGTAGAGCTGAGGATGATGTAGCACGAGGACAGCCGGCGGTGGAAGCCGATGGGGCGGGCGGATGCCGCAGCTGCCATAGACGGACGCTGCAAGACAGGAAATTTAAAAACAGCAAGAAAGGGGTTAAGGAAGAAGTTAAGGAGGGGTGGACCGTACCGTCGCCGGGGCGGTCACGCAAGCCCACGGCGGATCACCGGCGCATCGAGGACGGAGGAACACCACCGCATCGAGACAAGATGAGGAAGGAGGGGCAGCAGGGAGGAGGAACAGAGGAGCTGTTGTTCGGGGTGGGATACAGCTCAAGATGGCAACGGGGCCCCGAAACCCGCGTCCCCGCGGGTTTTTACCCTATTAGGTGACGGGGATGGGCGTCTTTTCATCCTCGCGGGGTTGTCGTTGGGCACATTATATAACCCGACATATTTCATGGGTTTGCACCCGTCTAGGTAGTCCCCAAACCCGAAATCCGACAAACCCGGCAAAATATATATTTTTTTACCAAGTAGTGCTCCGGTGCGTTGCGGCCCAGCCCAAGTGCCCAACCCAAAACCTACCAAGCCTGGAAGCCTGAGAGCGACCGAGCCCCCCCACCCTGCAGTGTCGCAGACTCGCAGGCCAAACCAACCCCTCGCTCGCTCCTTTCCCCCTCACAGCCTCGCTCGCTCCTTTCCCCCTCCATCTAACCCTAAACCTACGACCCCAGCCGCCGCCTGCTCGATCCCTTCTCGCAAGATCTGCCGACCAATCTGCGCCGGTGAGCCTCCTCCCTCCATGTCTTCTCCACCACCGCCGGTCTGATCTCGAGAAAGGGCGTCGCCACTGGTGAACCCCATGGTGGCCTCTTCCCGTCACAAGTCTGGTGAAAGGGCGCCGCCGCCGGTGCCGCCGACGAAGGGTTTGTGATGGATGATGTTAATTTTCTGTGAGTTCATGGATTAGATTTGCTAGGGTTTGGTTTAGACTGTGGTATATGGTCTTTTTCATGAAAGTTTCAGAAGTTAAGTTGAAACTATTACACTTCTGCAGGAAAGAAACAAAATAGATTTGGTCATCATATTGCTACTATTTTTAGTAGACTTGCAAGAAATATATATAGTTTCTGGTCATCATATTGCAGGCTACATGTACAAATTGCTACTGTTTTTAGTAGACTTGCAAGAAATATATATAGTAGAGTCCAGATTGCTACTGCCACTATGTACACCGAAGCTAATAATTATGTTTTTATTCTTTTGATAGGTTAATTGATTCATTGACGACACCGTCAACAGAAACTGCAATTGTACATTCAGTTACAGGTAGTGTGCCTGAATCTGAGGATGTGGACGAAGAATTTGATGAATCCGTCGATTATGATGCAATGTTTGTTGGAGAAAATGTTGAAATTACGGATGAAGTGGAAGCTGCAGATGAAGGAGATGAAGAGGAAGATGACGATGAGGATGAGGATGGAGAGGAAGACGGTGAAATGTTACTTGTTTGCTTTGCTATGTTGCATGGTATTAGTCCTTCTAGTCCAGAATGTGAGGACCATGTTAATGGAATTATTGCCAAGATATGCACATTGTTGGAGGAGTACAATCTTGAGAGTGATGATGATCATGGGCAACCATCTTCCTCATTCTCTTCTTTGGAAGCTCCAGCCCTTATGTCACTCTTCAATGCACGTGTTGCTCAAAAGAGGCCTGCATCTTTTAGGATGAAATCTGAACTAGATCGTTACTTGGAAGATGAGCTAGTTCCATTGTCCAAAGATAAGTTTAGTGTGTTAGATTGGTGGAAAGTTTCTTGAACACGCTATCCAACTTTGAGGCTGCTAGCACGTGATGTTTTTGCAACTCCGGTCAGCACGGTTGCCTCAGAATCAGCATTCAGCACAAGTGGTAGAGTTCTAAGTGACCACTGTAGTCGTCTTACCCCTGAAATCTTAGAGGCCTTGATGTGTTCACAAGATTGGATAAGAAACAAATATAAAGGTGTGTCTTTCTTTACATATCATCATATAGTTTATCATTATCTTGCTGCAATGTTTCATCATATGTTCATTACTACTTATTTCATTCTTATAGATGCTGACAATGAAGATGGACAAAGCTTTTGGAGTTGTCTTCAAGACATTCAAGAGGGAATGCAGGTGAAGTACAAGTACTTTCACATTTTATATACCAATCTGCATATTTTCATATTTAACTTTAGCTTCAGTGAATTTTGATCTTCTATAGGACTTGGCACTCTGAATTGGCATGCTTTGAAGATTGTCTTTTGGAGGCCTAGAGATGTGAAACATGCCATGATGATGACCACTTTAAATTGATTTGTGAACTACAAAATCTATTTTAGAACTTATGTATTGGACAATTTTGTATCATTTGTGCTCGTGATGTGTGAACCATGATTTCTATTTCAGTACTTCTATAATTGGACATCTTGTTGAACAATGTATGACCGAAATATGCTCTTGTTTGTTGCTAAAATATGCTTATGTTGCTGCTGAAATTTGTTGAGTATTGTGCTGAAATTTGTTGTTGTTTTGCTGCTGAAATATACTATGTTGCTGCTGAAATGATATCATTGTTGCTACTATTTATCTTATGTTGCTGCCTCTGAAATATACTATGTATTTTGTTTAAATCTGCTGAAATAAACTCTATATAGCTGTTGAACCATCTACTATAGTTCTTGTTGAAATTTGCTCTTGTTATGCTGCTGAAATGTGCTTGTTTTGCTATTCAAATGTTGTTCTTTGTCGTCACTATGTTTGTTTAAGTATTTTGATTTTCTCATGGGTTCCCTGAAACCCGATGGGTTTAGGGGACGGGCGGAAAACTAGCCCCGCGCACGGTGATGGGGACGGGGACGGGTTTGCGATTTTCTCGTGGGGATGGGTTTGGGAAGGCAAAACCCGATGAGTTTCGTCCCTGTTGCCATCTGGAGATACAGCTGAAACAAACCTGGGCTACCTGGGCTGTAAGCGTACGAGAGGGAATAACTGGTCCTTCACGGCCCAATTACTGACAGCAACAGGAGGTCACTCCGCGGAGCAGCTGCCCGCGAGACTATACGCGACGCGCGGGCGACCAGGAACGCCCGACTTCGATCTGTATCGCACGTTTCGGGATCCGACGGCTGTGACGGTCAAATCGTTGTGGAGGCTCGTAGCTAGCTATGTTATACTGTTTTTTAATTGTGAGAAAACAAGGGGTGGTTTATACCTAAAGGTAGGGTAATAAAGAATGAATATTGCTGTTGGTTTCCTTTAAATTGCGCTTGAAAATTTGTGTTGTTTTTATGTCAAGCCTCGTAGTTGTAAAGGCAATATACAAAATTGTCCTCCTTAAGCATTTTAACAGTCGTTGAATCTTTGAATTGTTGCACACCTAACCTCACCACGTAAGCCAAAAATAAATGTGCAAATGGTGTATATTTTTATTTTTTATACTTCTTAAAAGTTATGAAATAAATAAAAATCACATATAAATTAAATTAAAGTAGCGGAGCTAAGTTCTTGGAGATTGGTTAAAAATGAGATAAATAACTTACTCCATCTCCTTTCTCAAAATTGGAAATAGAAGTGCCCATTAACAAGTGAAGAATGGGTAAGTTCTAAAAAATTATGTTCTATAATGCTATATATGATACCATGCTACGAATAATATATATACCTAAATCACAAATTTTCTCTATCAATTGAAGGTCAGCAATAATGATATATGTATATGGTTCGGGGAGTCCAAATAATCTAAATTTTCATGAAATAACTAAATATGGCCAATGAAGGGGGATGTGTTCTGATCACTCGATTTCAACCAACTACCAATTGCACATGAGGTATAGCTCCAAATCATGGATAAGACACAAGGTCTAACCAGTAGTACTCAATTGTCACTAATCCACCTGTTATCAATTGTGAAAACTCTAGGTACCCCCAATTTTTATATTACTCGAGCAACACTGACGTCAAAATATACGCAAGATCCTCAAATTCTTTCCTGAAAAATAAATAAACGTGAAGCAGATGCACACGATAATGGGAATATGATCGTGCTCACATATAGATCATCAGCAGGGCAACAATTTTAGTCCTTATCTACTCCTTACTTGTATCATGTTGCCAAAACTTCCTACACTGAAAGGTGAGAAGGCGTCCAGCCGCCATCCCATGCGCCGTCGCTGGCCGTGGGATCTCTCAACCATGGTTGCTCGCTAGGGTAGGATTCAGTGACATAGTCTGGAAGAATGACATGCAGCAAATTATGTTGGTCAGATTGCGTTAATATCTGTAGAGAGAGAGAGAGAGAGAGAGAGAGAAGAAGAGGGAACCTGAATGGCTGAATCAGTCAGAGGTGAAGCCAATAGAACATGGCGGGCAACTCTGGAACAAGCATGTCAGTCACTGGGGACGCACATCGAGCGCCCTGTCCCGGTCTAGGCGAGGTCGTCGTGGAGGCGAAGGAGGCGACGTGCCCCTCCATGTCGTGTAAATCTTGAACGGTCTGTCGCCAGAGAAGCGAACCCTCGGCGGGCACTAAGCAAAGAAGTGATAATGGGCCGTCCAAACCGTATGAGTGGGTGCCCCTCCCACTTGGAAAAGGCCCGCTCAACCACAGGCCACCTAGACCGGTTTCCGGAGCAGCGGCCCGAGCGGGGTTCGTTCATGCCCGAAAGTGCCTCAGCGACGATGCGGGACGACCGTGAAAGATCTAAGACGTTCAACTACGTGATCGGACGGTAAAGAGCCCCAAGTCGCTGTGAGGCATCGTGGTGGCTCAGTTTTACTGTTTCTCCATTTATTGCATTATGGGCTGTTATTTCACGTTATGTCACGATACTTATGGCTATTCTCTCTTATTTTACAAGGTTTACATGAAGAGGGAGAATGTCGGCAGCTGGAATTTTGGGCTGGAAAAGGAGAAAATATTGGAGGCCTATTCTACGCAACTCCAAAAGTCCTGAAACTCCACGGAATACCTTGAAATAAATAAAGAAAAATCGTCGCCAAAGATGAAGGCCAGGGGGGCCACACCCTGCTCACGACGGTGGGGGGCGCCCCCCTACCTCGTGGGCCCCCTGGTGGCTCTCCGACGCCCATCTTCTCCTATATGAAGTCTTTTGATGAGAAAAAAAATCAGAGAGAATCTTTCGGGACGAGACTCCGCCGCCACGAGGCGGAACCATGGCGGAACCAATCTAGGGCTTTGGCAGAGCTCTTCTGCCGGGGACACTTCCCTCCGGGAGGGAGAAATCATCACCATCGTCATCACCAACGCTCCTCTCATCGGGAGAGGGCAATCTCCATCAACATCTTCATCAGCACCATCTCATCTCCAAACCCTAGTTCATCTCTTGTATCCAATTCTTGTCTCCAAGTCCGGGATTGGTGCTAGTAGTGTTGATTACTCTTTGTAGTTGATGCTAGTTGGTTTATTTGGTGGAAGACCATATGTTCAGATCCTTTATGCATATTATTACCCCTCTGATTATGAACATGAATATGCTTTGTGAGTAATTACGTTTGTTCCTGAGGACAAGGGAGAAGTCTTGCTATTAGTAGTCATGTGAATTTGGTATTCGTTCGATATTTTGATGAGATGTATGTTGTCTAACCTCTAGTGGTGTTATGTGAACGTCGACAACATAACACTTCACCATTATTTGGGCTTGGAGGAAGGCATTGTAAGCAGATGATGGGTTGCTAGAGTGACAGAAGCTTAAACCCTAGTTTATGCGTTGCTTCGTAAGGGGCTGATTTGGATCCACATGTTTCATGCTATGGTTAGGTTTACCTTAATACTTTTGTTGTAGTTGCGGATGCTTGTAATAGAGGTTAATCATAAGTGGGATGCTTGTCCAAGTAAGGGCAGTACCCAAGCACCGGTCCACCCACATATCAAATTATCAAAGTACCGAACGTGAATCATATGAGCGTGATGAAAACTAGCTTGACGATATTCCCAAGTGTCCTCGGGAGCGCTTTTTCTATCATAAGAGTTTTTCCAGGCTTGTCCTTTGCTACAAAAAGTATTGGGCCACATTGCTGCACCTTATTTACTTTTATTACTTGTTGCTCGTTACAATTTATCTTATCGCAAAACTATCCGTTACCACTTATTTCAGTACTTGCAGAGAATACCTTGCTGAAAACCGCTTATCATTTCCTTCTGCTCCTGTTGGGTTAGACACTCTTACTTATCAAAAGGACTACAATAGATCCCTATACTTGTGGGTCATCAAGCACATCGGTTAAGTCATCGACAATGGCTATTAAGTGGGTGGTGGGTGGGTAACGAATTTTTTCGTCGCCCGCTTCCCACTCGAGCCGGACATAGTTCGGCCAAGAGTCTCCTGATAAAGAGAGAGACCTCAATGAATTTAGCACGTCACCCAAGGGTGAGTGATGAAGGATATCCGCGGAGGTAAACTCCATGATCAGTGCCCAATCAGATTCGATAGGCATGGACGCGCGCGGTTCAGAACCTAAGACCGGATACGAGTCCGCGGGTCCGGTGACATAGATCTCTTTATAGGTGGAGTCTGTGTTTGGCTCCAAGGACGATGAATGTGCTGCCTCTGTGGCGGGGTCCATCCACCCGTCCTCGGATGGCGTGGTCTGCTCCGGATCGAAGGTCGGGGCAGCCATAAGTGCGATATCCTGAACACCGTCCGATTGCAGATCTAAATCATGCCCGTCGTGACTGTTTGGCGCTCCTGGTGCAGGCTTGAATCCGTCAAAGACCAAGTCTTCACGGGTGTCGGTTGCGTAGTTCCAGTTTCCAAACCTGACCTGATGTCCAGGGGTGTAGTTGTCGATCTGCTCCAGATGGCCAAGCGAGTTGGCCCACAGTACGAAGCTGCCGAGTATAAAGATCTGTCCGGGGAGGAAAGCCTCACCCTAGACCACATCGTTGCTGATGATTGAAGGAGCCGTTAAGCCTTATCGTGACGATACAGTGGAACTCTCAATGAAAGCACCAATGTTAGTGTCAAAACCGGCGGATCTCGGGTAGGGGGTCCCGAACTGTGTGTCTAAGGCTAATGGTAACAGGAGGCGGGGGACACGATGTTTACCCAGGTTCGGGCCCTCTCGATGGAGGTAATACTCTACTTCCTGCTTAATTGATTGATCTTGATGATATGAGTATTACAAGATTTGATCTACCACGAGATCGTAGAGGCTAAATCCTAGAAGCTAGCCTATGATTATGATTGTTCTTCTCCTACGGACTAAACCCTCCGATTTATATAGACACCGGAGGGGGCTAGGGTTGCACAGAGTCGGTTACAGAGAAGGAGATCTACACATCCGAATCGCCAAGCTTGCCTTCCACGCAAAGGAGAGTCCCATCCGGACACGGGACGAAGTCTTCAATCTTGTATCTTCATAGTCCAACAGTCCAGCCAAAGTATATAGTCGGGCTGTCCGAGGACCCCCTAATCCAGGACTCCCTCAGGTGCCGCCCCGCCGAACCCTAACCCTAGCGCCGCCGCCGCCGCCGGCCTGCGCCGCCACCGCCGCCACCCACCGTCGCCGTCGTTTTTCGGTTTAGGTAAAAACCGCCCGGTTTTTTTAGAAAACCCTATATCTGTTTTTTTTATTAGATCGGTTTTCGTCGGTTTATTTATTTAGCGGACATTCGTCCATATGTTCATTTTAACGAACATTGTTCGCCGATTAGGTTCAGTTAACGAACGTTCGTTCGTTAGTCTGTTTGTCTCGTTTTATTTTCCAGGGTTTTATCTGCGATTATTTTTATCGCGATTCTGCCCTGATCTTCGAATTAGTATAAGTTTTTACCCGTTTATCCGATTTAGGTGAAACCAACGCCTAGATCTTCGTCTCAAAGCCCTCTTTCCAATTAATCAACTTGAACATGATTTTGGTACTGTAAAATTTGACTTTAGTCCAGATTAGTAAATGAATCTTGTTTCGTTCGTTTTCTTGAGTTTCGTTGCTCCGTTTGAGTTGAATCTTTTTGTGTATCGTAGCTAGTCACTTGTACCTACTGTTAAGATCTAATTCACATGTTAATAATGATGTTAGGTTTTGACTCTTGTTAGTTTAAGCCGTTTCTTGTTTCTTGTTCAATTTGGATCTTTTCTCGAGTTTTCTCGTGTTTCGTTTGAGTGATTGCTTATGCATGCTATTGTTTGTCTATGCTAGATTACCCGAAGTGCGAAGCTTGTTACTACGAATCTCTAGAGTTTGCAGATCGTCGGCAAGGCAAGTTACACTTTGATCATACTCTTTTATACCCAGTTTTTACTGTGCATTAGTTCTTCCCCACATATATTTGCATTGGTAGGATTGGGAAGGTGTGGTTTGGTTGTAGTACTTGAGGTAGGAACCTAATACCTTTTGATCACCCTGGGAATGTATGTTATGCTTATTATTGCTTAGCCATGCTCGTAGACGGGGATTGGATCGAGATTCACACATGGAAGTTTGAGAGTTGTTTTAATTAAGGTTTACATTAAGGTGGCAACTTAATACACATCTGGGTGGATTGAGGCACCTGGGGAACCCAATGTTGTCTGTTTTTTTGGAAATCCCAGGTTTACCGTGTGATTATCCTATGGACTGCCACCCAGACTCAAAGGGATCATAAGATTATTCATGCTAGAAACTTCTGTGTGCAGCCACATGCCAATATGGGCTCTGGCATAGTTGAGTAAGTCGTGTGACCTCTTATAGGGTAGACTAGCAGATGTAGGGGATGTAGGTGGTACTGTCTACCCATCAAAAGGTGCTAACGCTTCTGAAAGATTGTGTCTCGATCATCCATTTCTCAAACACCATGTAGTGCGAGAAATTCAACGGAGGAGATCGAGTCTTGTGGGGAAAAGTGTGCAAACCTCTGCAGAGTGTATAAATTAATAATGATTAGCCGTGTCCCCGGTTATGGACATCTTGAGTATCTGGTACTTGAATCTATTGGTGTGATCTCAACATGTTACTCTAATTAACTAGATGATAGCCCCGCGCGTTGCTGCGGGAATTCATAGTAATAAAAATATGAAGGATCAACATTTACACATGTGATAGTTGAACAACCTACATAAAGTTTAACTCATCCTTCATTTGTAAAAAAGGTACCCTGTAAGAGAACTATGCATTATTATTGTGGTTTGTGCCCCCTTCAGAGACGCGTCATTTCATTTCTTACACAATCATCATTTCCAACTGGTTGACCATATGATCGGGGTTGCTTCATAGCATTCTATACTTTGTTGTTTCACACGTGAATAATCTGAACAGAGATATCGTGTGCCTATTATTTTAGTGTAAACACTCTCTTCATACCCTCTATATATGCATTAGTATTCAGGCATAAAAACTTGTAGGGAAAAAAATCCAGGATATGAGAATCATGGACATAGGGGACTACTTGCAGTTATATGTGTCAAGCATATTTGAATCTGAAATGTATCAAGTATAGCTAACTCAAGAAAATATTCTAGGAACAGAAGTTAACAAAATTCTCCTGGTCTGAAACTAATTAGTACTCTCTAATATCTAATTAGTATTATAGAGTTGAAACATTTCTTCAGTTCTTAATAGGCATCCAAGCAGCCTTGAATAAATGGAGTTCAAATAAATACAGGTAGAACGAAATAGGCCAGTTGCTAAACTATCAAAACACAAAGCACGATGGTCAGCACTCAGCAGTACGGACACAAAACATAAATGTTTGCTTGATGGCCCTTCATGATCTACATAATTATGTATGATGCATACATATGCAATAAAGAAAATAAATCTGCATATAAAACAGTCATCCACGCTGCACAATGGATTGACATGAGATGTTTCAAGTAAGGCAAGTGCATAGTGTGCATGTTACATCAGTTGTGATTCAGTAAAGCTAGCTCGGGACTCCCGGCAGAACCAAACCTCCCAGCTGCGCCCGAACTGAGACATTAGGAGAGTATAAGAAAGACAAAGCAGCACCATGGGCAAGGTGCACCAGCAGACATGCCAGACCGGGAGAGTCATTGAAGCAAGGGGGCTGACGGTCAGAGCCGGTTCACCGGTAATGCGACTACATCATGAGATATCCCGTAAAGCCATCGAAGGTAATGCGGGCTGGCGGTCGTGTGGGAGCTGGAGAGCCACCGGAGGCCAGCGGGCCGGCGATCAGAGCTGAAGGATTGTCCTCACACAGAGAATGTTGTATATGTTTGTACATATGCTGCGGAGCATCTTCTTAATAATCAATTGCTGCATAGATATCTGCAACATAAAAAATAGTTTATGAGCAAAGGCAAAATCGACAAAGAATAGAAAGTGACTATTCTATTTAGCATCCCTTACTTCTGAGAAAACTAAAGGGCAACATATAAGCCATCACTGATAGCACACGAAAAGTGCGATAATGTATCCATAGTTGGTATTTGCAGTAGCAAACAAATGAGATAATGTTAGACTGCTGATCAAAATGTTCAAAAAATTATATGCCAGAGAACCAATAAAGTTTGCATTATTATATGGACATTCTGGAAAATCCCTTGCACTACTCCCAGTACCCAAGAACAGTTCCGTGTATTCGTGGAACATGGAAGTAGGGAAAATCCTGATGTGTAACTCTGGCCAAGATAACAAAACCATTGGCATTTGATGTGACTTAACTCATGTATTATAGACTGTGTGACATGAGTAGCAATCCGAACAACCAATGATGCTCCTTTCCATATGAAATATAAGTAAACTGAGCCAATCAACTCATCCATGCATATATGGTAAATAAAACATGGTGAGTCCAGCCAATTAATCTTTAAAGCGAAACAGAAGACGGAAGGAAAAACGTAGCTGAACGGACAATCGAACAGGTGGACAGGGCAGGACTGTTGTAACAGGGTGCCATCTTGCACGTTTGAAGCACCCTGCAGGGAATTTGTGTTAACAGTAGCAGCCACAACACTCACCAAATCGTTCTAGATCCTTGTGGTCGGTGGAAATCCTCCAGCATATTTGCACCGAGACAGCAGATGGGATCTGAACAAATATGGAAATAAACTTGTCATCACAAGCACAACAACGGTGTTGTAGTTTTCGACTATAACAAATACAATCAAACAAAATCCTATGCCCTCTAAATAAGTACGGAAACTAACAGAATATGCATATGATAAGTAAATGGAAAAAAATAAAATTCAGATATGGGAGCTTGTGTACCAATTCGATCAGCAAGAGTTCTGTGCAACAGTGAAAAATCATCAACTTTGCAGCAACGAAAAACTAATAGCCCCTGCTGACAGGACTTTTAGCACCTTTGCACCGAGGGATACCTAAAAAAACAAATAAGCTCAGGCAAATGGGGAACTGGAAGAATCTAACAATGGCCAGCAGACACCTACCAGATTGGAGATTGGCATTGGGGAAGGCGACTTGAACACCTACCCAAGCTGGAGGACGATGGGAAATATGGTGAGGCAGAACACAGATTTTAAGCAAAAATCTGTCAGTTACTTGGGGAGAACGTGGGGAGAGGAAGTGGAGCGCCATCTTAGATATTATTAGGAGAGGGAGCACCAAACGTCAATTACTGGGTAATTACTGCAACAGAGGCTATAGATTTATTTTAAAAAAATTGAGAAACAAAAGAGGCAGGTTGTTCCATCGGCCATTGATGGCAACCGGGGAAGATAAATAGTGTGGGCTGATGGGAGCACCGGGCTGCAGTGGGCCTGATAGTGGGTTGTGTGTGTGGTTCATATTACCTGTTGTGTATATAAGAAAGAAAGATTTGCTCAAAAAATTAAGCAAGAAAGAAAAATACAGAAGAACAGTACAGAACCTTGAACTCCAGAGATTCCGCTGCGGTATTTAAAAGTTTGACTTTGTTGCCTGCATATCCATCACCTACGGAAAGGAGCAGAATTTCCTCCACAGATGCAGGAGGCTATCTTGCCCAAAAAAAGGCCACCATTGCCGCGGTATATGTCAACTGCCAAAAAAAAAGCCACCATTGCAGTCTTGCAGAGCCTCCTTCCAGAAGAGACCCAACGGCCGGTCTGATTTCGCCCACCAGCATAGGCCACCACTGGATGCAGTAGCCTCCTCTCCTTGTCTTCAATCTGCGCGCATCAACGGACGAAGCAGGGTTTTTCGGAGGCCAGCAATGACAATGGAAGGGGCGGCGGAGGAGGGGAGGTAACCAGCGGCGGCAGGGCAGAGGCGGGCGCGGCCCCTGCGGCAGGGGCGGGTGAGCAGGGGACAGGGGCGGGTCGGCCGCTGCCGGGATGGCGTTTGTACCAGAGGAGCGCCACGGGCAGAGATGGATCCCCGCCGTCATGTGCTTGATGGGTTGACCGGGGAGAGTGGTGAAGGAGAGAAACAGATGATGTTGAGACGAGATTGTGGTGGGTCTCTTAAAGAGTAACTGAAGGCTTATGTGGCAGGTTCATTGTAGTGCTCGGTCCCATCTGTAAGTCAGTAGTAGAATGCTGATGTGGCAAGGTTGATGAGGTGGATAGGCTGCATGTCAAGAGAAATAGAATAGTGGGGATGAACTATTTAGGTATTATAGATTATGATGTTGGGTTAATGATGATACTTTTAATTAGGATTTGAGTTGGGGTTACCTTCTCAAATAATGGGCAACATGGGAGTAGTTAAATAAATTTACTTCTTTGTTGTAGGGAAAAACTAGCTTTATGCAAAACGATGAAACTTACAGCCTCCATCAGCCAAATATTGCATGTAGATATAGTACTTGCATCATCATTGCTTTACAGTGTAACTATGCCAGCATATTCCATGTGCTGACCCATTTCGGGTTGCAACGTTTTATGTTGCAGACTACTCAGACAACGAATAAGGTGCGATAGGTCGTTGTTTTGCACTCAGCTATGCCATTGGAGTTGATGGGCTCATTTACCTTCGAAGCCTTCCGATATTATCTAGTTTAGATGGCCTTCAGCCATGGTTTATTTATGTAATCATACTCTTTATGAGGACTTGATGTAATAAGTGTGTGATTGAAACTCTGTTATAATTCCTTGAGTACTGTGTGTGTCAGCATTACCGATCCAGGGATGACACTGATGCACAGAGACTTGACCGTTTGAGATCTAGTTACTGCATTTTTGCCGGAGCCGGGAGCTACCGGTGAACCTCTAGCCAATAAGAGTAGGACACCACATAAAGTCTATTATATATGGAAGTTGTATTCCACCTTTTCCGCAGGATTCCCTGTTGTATTCCTGTACTAGATCCCACCACCCAGGATGCCCCACGTGCATATCCAGGACGTTATATTACGTGCATGTCCATGATAGCGACACAAGAACAGAATAGCACACTTCAGCTAATTAACATATAATTCCATAACCACATATTTCACTTTTTCGAAGCACTTATTTCAATACTTCCAAACACATATTTCAGTTACCAAAAATTTCAAATACTTATTCACTATTGGGAAATAAGACACTCCTAATTTTTATCAAAAGAGTGTAAATTTCAATCCATGATGCATTCTAATTTCACTTTTCCCAAAAGAATAAACTGGTTATTTCAAAAGAGTGAAAAAATGATTCCATATTTAGAAAAATTGATTACAGTTTTTATCCACAAAAGAGTGTAAATGATTATTTCAAATGAGTGAAACAAAAAAAATCAACTTAAAAGAGTGAAATATTTTCATACACATACCAGCTTGAGTACATTTCACTTTCAAATGAGTGAACTCCAAAAACAGTAACATATGAAATTCAAAACTTTCAAAGGATGATTTCAGTTATTCCAATTTCACTATTCCAAAAGATCAAACAGGTTATTTCAAAGGAGTAAAAAAATGATTCCATATTTAGAAAAACTGATTACAGTTTTTCCAATTCCAATTCCATATTCACAACAAGTGAAACTGGTTATCTCAAATCATCAAAGAACTGATTTCAATCGTTTAAACAAATTTCACTATAATATTATTACAAAAGACTGAAACTGCATTTTTTAAATGCCATATTTCATAGCAAGTGAAATTTCACTCCGAAAACCAATTTCAAATCATTCAAAGGACACACTGAAATAACATATTACACATATAACTGAAATATCATTTTCATACATTTCAGAGAAGTAATTTAATATACTTCACAGAAAATAGCTTCACAACTTGCAAAAACACATTGAAATATCTGTTTCACTTGCTTTTCACTCAACATCACTTTCAGAACTATTGATTGACATATTTCACTTCTCATGAAACATCACTTTTTTCCACAAACTGTATTTCAGTTTTAGCAGATCATAGTTCTTCATTCATCCATAGATCAGACTTCATAATCAGCAAAGAAAATTTCTATCTTCCAATCATGCATCCTCAGATCTGTTTGGGGGAAATCAACAAATGTCTTCGGAACAAAAAGCAAGGTAGAGGAGGAGGCTCACCCGTAGATCTCACCGGGGACGGGGTGGACGAGGAGGCCGCTGTACTCGGCCCGCGGCATGGCCGAGCCGCGACGTGAGCGCCGGATCCAGCGCTAGCCTGTGAAGCCACTACTTGCTCGTCGTCATCGGACTCGACTGTGGCCGGGAAAACCATGCCTCACCGCAAAACTGCCTCGCCGGAACTCGGTGGAAGACGAGGTCTTCCGACCATGAACCTATCGTACTTGGGCCGGCAACTGGTCAGGGAAGCGGATCCGGTGATCGGAGTTGACGGTCGCCGGAGTTGGGACGGAGGCCGGGCGCGGTTGCTCTGAAGAGAGAGAGGTGTTATGCGATCTGGGGCTGGGAGAGAATGCAAAGAGAGAGAAGGGGCTAGTTGGGATATATTTTATCATTGGGCCCGTCATCGATGTATTCATCTCGTATAGGTTTTGTATCACCAAAGAAACAGAAAATAGAATCTTAGTGGGTCCGACACAGCACCAATCTAAAAGCAAGCGTCTGCGGTAGATTCTTCACCGGTAGCTCCCTTCACCGGTAAATTACTTATTCGCAGGTGTACGCACATATGAAGAGCCGAAATAACTCAAAACCTTAGACTTGGAAACACACTCTTGGATGTGTAGTGGGTTGCGTGCTTGGCATGAAGGGTAAGTAACACTTGTGGGTAAAGTAGTGCACCTCTGCAGAGTGTATTGAACTGTGACTTGTCACTCTACGATTTGAGAAATGTGTTCACTTTAAAGTTTTGTTAAGGTTTCAAAATATGTTCCCATTTTTTTGGAAAAATGTTTGTTTTTCAAAGTGTTCTTATTTTAAAAATTGATAGTGTTTTCAAAAAAAATGTTTGCCTTTTTTCAAAAAGTAATCGAAATTTTCAACAAGTGTTCGCGCTTTAAAGAAATGTTTGAGGATTCCGAAAATTGTTTACATTTTCAAACTTTGGTTTCCCTTCAAAATATGTTCCAAATCTCGATGTTGTGTTGTGTGTTTAAATATTTTCGGGCTTCTGATTAGATCACTAAGAGCATCTACATCCGGATATATCTAATCCGGCCCCTCAAACGCCTGCGGACTTGCCCAGGCACATCTGTGTGCAGTGACCGGTCACCCCTCATTTCTTTGCTCCCCCAGTCATGTCCCTCAAATCCATGCAACCCATGCAATGCTACATAGAAGAAACACGGCGAACACATTTAATAGTAACAAACCGACTAAATTCAGCCAATATAAAAGGAACATAGTTCATCGTCGGACAAAAGGATCAAAAGTTCATCACGGGACAGTGCAAATTAATACTAAAATCGTATATAAAGAAGGAGAAAGGCGGAGGAAATCACCATTTCCTTGCCGCACTCCGCTTGGCTGCCCTTCACAACCTTCGGCTTGACACTGAAGGTCTTGAGCCACAAGCTGAAGTGGGGCTGGATGCAGAGGAAGGCCTCACACACGACGATAAACGCCGAGATGTTGAGAATGAAATTCGGGGCCAGATCGTGGAAATCCAGGCCGTAGTAGAACATGAGCCCCCGGACAAAGGGATGGAGTGGGAAGCCCAGTCCGCGGAGGAAATGGGTAAGAAATACTACCCTCTCATGGGGCCTGGGGGTGGGGATGAGCTCTCCCTCATTGGGGAGCCGATGCGCGATGTTGCTGGACAAATATCCGGCGCTGCGCAGCTTCTGGATATGCCCCTCCGTAACGGAGGAGGCTATCCACTTGCCTCCCGCTCCGGACATAGTTGGAGAAGGTTGAGGTGAGATGTGTGGACTTGGGTGCTGGAGCTCGAGTTCGCAAAGATGGATAAGCCAAGGAGGAAGAAGGTGCAGGTAGAAGGGTTGGGTCTTTATCCCCTTATATGGGCGGACAAAAACATGTGTCCCCACCGGCCTGATAAAACTCGCTTATCTCCCAACCGCCGCAATCAATGGCGCGGTTGGGTTACCCACGTCCGTATTGATTGGAATCCCGGAATAAGGGGAACACGATCTCTGCTTCGACAAGACGTGCCAAGGAAACCGCTTCGCTAAACCCGCGGAGGTGGTACAATAAAAACGATTCGAGTAAAGGCTTGGTAGTGGTGTGACGTCACGCCACAAAATACGTCAGCAGATTGAACTTGTGTAAATATTATTCTCTCTACGGTGGTATGTGGAAATCATTTTGCAGAGCCGGACACTATCCTGGTGTTCACAATCTCCTATAAATTATTCGGAGGAGGAACCCGCCTTGCAATGCCGAAGACAATATGCGCGCTGGACTCGTCGTCATTGAAGCCTGGTTCAGGGGCTACTGAGGGAGTCCTGGACTAGGGGGTGTCTGGATAGCCGAATTATCATCATCGGCCGGACTCCAAGACTATGAAGATACAAGATTGAAGACTTCGTCCCGTGTCCGGATGGGACTTTCCTTGGCGTGGAAGGCAAGCTTGGTGATACGGATATGTAGATCTCCTACCATTGTAACCGACTCTGGGTAACCCTAGCCCTCGTCGGTGTCTATATAAACCGGATGGCTTTAGTCCGTAGGACGAACAACAATCATACCATAGGCTGGCTTCTAGGCTTTAGCCTCCTTGATCTCGTGGTAGATCTACTCTTGTAACACACATCATCAATATTAATCAAGCAGGACGTAGGGTTTTACCTCCATCAAGAGGGCCCGAACCTGGGTAAAACATCGTGTCCCTTGTCTCCTGTTACCATCCGCCTAGACGCACAGTTCGGGACCCCCTACCCAAAATCCGCCGGTTTTGACACCGACTCCAGTTTTGCCATGAGAGTCCACCATATCTACCTATGGATTGAGTAAGATCCTTCAAGTAAGTTGTCATCGGTGCAAGCAATAAAAATTGCTCTCTAAATATGCATAACTTATTAATGTAGAGAAATAAGCTTTGTACGAACTTGTTGTGGACGCAATAAAAGCGACGGACTACATAATAAAGGTTCACATGCAAGGGGCAATATAAAGTGACGTTCTTGTGCATTAAGATTTTGTGCATCAATCCTAAACGCGTATGACAACCTCTGCTTCCCTCCGCGAAGGGCCTATCTTTTATTATTATCCTCTACCTTACAAGAGTCATGGTGATCCTCACCTTTTATTTTTCTTTTTATCCTTTGGCAAGCTCAGCATGTTGGAAAGAGTATGATATACACATCTAATTGGATGTGGGGGAGCATGAATTATTATTGTTGACATTACCCTTGAGGTAAAAGGTTGTGGGGCAAAACAATAAGCCCCTATCTTTCTCTGTGTCCGATTAAAACTCCGTAACCACAAGTATCGCGTGAGTGCTAGCAATTATGAAGGACTAAATGATATTTGAGTATGTGGACTTGCTTTTAAGCTCTGACATAGACTCTTTCCGATGTTATGATAAATTGAAATTGCTTCAATGACTGAGATTATAATTATTAGTGCCCAATAATGTTTCTGATTCATGCTTTGGCTTTGTGAATGGGTCATTACTTGAACATGATTAATCATATGACAAAATCTATTTATGTTGCTGTTATGAAATAATCATGATGCCTTCATGTCCGTATTTTGTTTTTATCGACGCCTCTACCTCTAAACATGAGGACATATTTATTGTTATCGGCTTTTCGCTTGAGGACAAGTGAGGTCTAAGCTTGGGGGAGTTGATACGTCCATTTTTTATCATGCTTTTATGATAATACTAGACCATGTAGGCGCGCGTTGCTGCACCCGTCCATATTTGATGTAATAAAAGAAATTGTTCTGAAAAGATATGTTAGTTTTGAAAAAATTACTTGGTATGCTATAAAAATGATAAGTGTGATGGTAGTTGATTTTAGTTTGTATAACATGGTTTTTAATGGTGTCAAATTCCCTTCAATTTGGTTCCTAAATAGCCTTTTTCTAAAATATTTGTGTCTGTGAATAAATATTTTGGTAAATTTGTTTTTTTGTCATACACAGGTGAGTATTATTTGTAGATTGAAAGAACCGATAGATATATTTTATGGGCTTTGATAATGGACCTTAATTGTGTAAAAAGTAATTTGGATGAGTTTACAACGAATAATGATGCTTTATACTGTAAAAAAGTGCCAACTCGGTGGTTGGTGTGATTTGTCAGTCTTTAATTCATAGATATAAAATCCTATTAGGCCTTGTTTGACAGCAAGGGATTGTGGAGGTTTTGGGAGGAGGGGATTTCAGGGGATTTGGTGAATCCCCTCCTTCCACCCAATCCCCTCAATTCCCCTCACTTCCCCAAGTCTCCAATCCCCTTCCATGAATACTCATTTGGTAGACAGGGTTTGTCATATTAAACTGAGATGGTGCAAAATAGAATAGTACTGTTAAAAATCCAATCTTTGAAACTTTAACAACTCATATAGAAAAAAATGCTAAAGAATTTCACCGGTAGTTGCTACCAGATCATGCAAAGTATCCAAATAATCTCATACAATCAGCTACAAGTTCACGGTTCACATAAACAAAAAAAACACTCCATGGAGAAAGGGTGTGATATTCTTTGTTAGCGAATCGTTATCACAAAGCCGACAACAGGCTAAGCAAGGGTGTGATATTCTTTGTGATGGTCCTCTGAGTCGAGATAGACAGAGAAAAAGAGCGCGTAGACCAGGTAGATGATGCCAAAGTGTAGACGTTGATGGTGAGCAGCAAGCAGATGCAAAACTCCACCTGTTCAAGACCAAACTAACAAAGATGATTCAAACTCTTCGCATGGAACTTCAAACATAAAGTGAAGAAACTACAAACATTAACTTCCTTGCACAAACGTACAAATAGTGAAGTGAGATAATCTAAATCTTATGATAAATAATTCTGAATGTTGACAAATAACGTGAGCAAATCAACCATGTATAGATGTGTGTATGAGTATATGAAATACAGACTGGAAGATAATAACCTAGCAATTTTTTATAACGAATCATCATAATCTGTAGGTGACACACAAAAAATATGACGTCTCCCTCGAATGGGCTCATTTTTCATTGTTGTACATTACTGTTGGCATGAGGAACTGCTGAAAACAAATTGTAGTGCCTCTCAAGTTTGTTGTCATTGCACTGGAACACAACATTTACATTACTTTCTAAAAAGCACTAGCATGGATCGATGACATAACACTAACGTCATCGAAACGATAAACAGAAAAAGAACATTTTCTCATTGGTAGCAAACAAACAACAACATACACACATGTACATTAAAGCAATAAACAGAAAAGAAACCAAAGCAGTAAGAACTGTGTGCCGCTCAGGTGTGATGGTGGGTCATATCCCAGAACCAAAGCGGTAAATACTAGATAGAACAACACTGATTGTCTATCTAGGAAAAATAAAATATCCCAACCATTTGAGCTGCATTTCTAGAGCTAAGGAACAACTATGTAAGCTGCAGTTTGAGAGATAAAGAAAAAAATGCGGTTCGTACTGAAGAAAAAGAAAAAGTGCTCAGCTACAACACTGACTGCCGTCTAAAAGAGATATGTGAGGTACAATTTTCAGATCTAAGAACAGAAATATGTAATGGTGATCCGACTACTCACCACAGAAATCACATATAACATCCATAAAAAAATCATGACCAAATTATACTGAAAATCAGCGAGGCATCCATCCAAATATATTATACAAATTACATTGTAATCAGGGTAGTAATTCTAATACAATTCTCAGGAGGGAACTTAAATGTACTATGCTATCTGTAGTAAACCAAGCCTGGCAATGCAGATAATCAAATTAACAACAACAAACAGTTTCAACTTTACAGATTAAATGAATAAATGACAGGCTGCCACTTTATAGATTACATGATTTAAAGGTAAATGTCAACTACAAGCCCAGAGATATTAATTAGGCTAAGATATTACACTATTGTAATTGTTAGAGAAGAATAGCGAGCAGAAAATTTTAATGCATACAAATTGTTTGCACTAGCACTCTGTATCCTCTATGATCATGAAAAAAAAATTGTATTGTGTAAGAACACTCTTCCACACAAAAGTGCAGTGGCTGAACCTTGCAGTTACCTCACTACACAAAAATGCAACTAAGATTCATTTCACGTGCTTTCAGAGAGTACTACCCCTGGAGCAATGATCCCAGTACCATCCTGGAGTGTGTATAGGTGAAAGCAAATCCTGGAGGGTGAGTGTCCATACAATTCACTGCATGTTGATAAAAAACAACTAAATAGCCACCTAAATTACAACAAATATTTGAAGGCTACTGGAGCCACAATTAGAAGAGACAGGCACACAAACAAACTCCACGACAGAGCCAACTAGGAGAGGAGAAGGATGGCCATGGAGGCACCCAGCCTCATCGATGGACGCAGCGAACTGCTGCAAAACGGAGCAATGGCCACTGGGTGTGGGACGAGGAGCAAGAAGAGTCGGCCCTAGGGTTTGGAGGGGAGGAGATGGAGAAGTGGAGAAGAGGGTAGGAATCACCTCGAACCGACGGAGGAGGACGTCGACGTTCTCGCGGCGGTGGGGCGTTGAAGATCTGGCGGCGAGGTTCCTCCTCTCGGTGGCGGCAGGGCTCCTCCCCTCGGTGGCGGCGGTGGCCTCTTCCCCTCGGTGGCGGCGGCGGGGCTCCTCCTCTCCTTGTGGAGGCGGGGCGTTGATCCGGCGGCGGGGCTCCTCCTCTCGGTGGCATGGAGGAGGTTGGCGGCGTGCGCTGGGATGAGCGTTTCCCTGAGTCCTTCGACAAGGGTTCTGAGTCGCGTGGGTCGGGGAGGATCAAAGGGGATTGGAGAGGATGGGCCCATGCAAACCCCCTGTACCAAATGGGCTGATGGGGTTTTGGGGGGCTTCTGGCCCACGCGAGGAAAATCCTCTCGAAACCCCTTCAATCCACTCGCGTCAAACGAAGCCTTATGTAGTTTTATTAAAGATGAATGCAAAAGGTTGTCCTAATCGTAACTAATACTTGAATGGTAGTGGGAAGTTAATGAATTCAATTTAAAACTGTGAGTTAGTTTTCTCTTTATAATGACCTGATTGGTGCTATATATACTTCTTGCAAGTCCCTTGTGGGTTAATGTGAAACGAAGCAAGATAGATCCATGGCTGCGGTGGCAAGAGGTTATTGATTTTACATGATTACATTATTTGCCATTTTTTTGTTGATTCTTCTTTCTAAATTTTGTGTACACGTTGGCTGCAAATTCGCAGATAACTTGGGGATTGTCTGTATCCATCTGAAGGTAATTTTGGACGAAATTCTTAAGCAGACTGATGGAAGAAGAGCAGAGTACAGTTGCTGGTTGCATGAAGGTCATTATCAGTGCATCGTACATACTGTTATTAGCACAAAAGAATAAAACATGTCTGGTAGACTTGTGCAGGCCGTTGGGCAGATGGCAAACACTAAAGTGGATGCTAAGGAAGACAACCACAGGTTTTCTTATTCAGGAAAACATTAATCTTTTGATCCGCGAAGGCACGAAGATGCTTGTTCTCTTCCTTTCTTTATTTTTGAATCTTATGTCTTCAAGTGGCATTCTGTTCCGGGGCGCCCATGTTTAGTTTCTTCTGGGCAGCAGACTTCTTCCCATCTGTTGATGTCCTGCAGTTGGCACGTGAAGTGTGAGTTCCAGTGATTTTGCAGATATTACAGGAATCAGTAATGTGATGAATTGGCAGCTGGGGAACAAACCTCTTGGTAGAATTTCTCTTTCCCTTGGTTCCACTATCGTTAGAGTTTCTGGGGATTGTCTAATCAGGGGCATTTGTGCCTCAGGAGTCTAACAGTTAGAGGAGAATATTGTAAGGTACAACATGGAAAGCAGAGGACGATACTATATAGGATAAAATTTAGATACCATGGTTAGAGGTAGAGATATGTCTGCTGTGGCAGCTGGGGAGTGGACTGAGATTTCATCAGTTCGAATGGGATTGGAGTTTTCGCCAGTTTCTGGTTTATTCTATTTTGCATGTAGACATATGAGGAAAATACCAATGGTAAGATAACAGTGTGAGAAGAGAATTGAAGGAATACTGACCAGCTTGTTGTTTTCAGTGCAACTCATGCAGAATGTTCTTCCGTAATATCCCAAAAGTCTTCGTAGACCTCTTTCTGTTGAAAAACCTTTTTGGTGATACATGACATGTATGAAAATCTAAATACTTATAGTACAAGGGAATATTTACCTTGAGGGTTGGTAGTCATGATTGGCTAGGTGTACATACTTCGTTCGTTATGCTTTTGTTTGAACCAGAAGACGGTTGAACTCAAAGACATTTGTTTTTTGGTGGACTGCTGTCACGCTGTTGACCTGGAAGGGTAGCTCCCCATAATGAAGGCTTTTCTCATTAACACGGCACCTATGCTGGATATCATCAGTAATGTAAGAGTAGTATTTGTTATAAAATGCACGCTCATCCTCTACACTGCAATGCAAAATGGTTGTAATGAAAAGATACCTAAGCTGATGCCTCATCAAATGCAGTGTACCATTCTGTATCATCACCTAATAACCCCTGAGCCGCACAAGTTTCTTTAGATGTACTGTATGTGATATTATTTAAGGTACACAAATCGGCAAAGCTACATGACAATCAAAAGCATCCTAAGATAGTAACTCACCGGCAGATGGAAAGACATAGTATACACGGCCTATTTTTTCACCAGTTTCGCACCTTTTCTTTTCCCGAATTTGTCAGTCCGTTCCAATATCCATTCACTTGGGAAATTGCAATATGTCAATTGTCGACCTTCTGGAAACTTTTGGTTTGCAATAAACCATTCAGTAAGCATAGATTTCTTCAACTTTTCAGCATTAGATACAATAGTTTCAAGATTTTCTTTTGATTTGTAAGTAATAGAAATCATGTCAAGTAAATGGATGTCTAATCTTTCAACTGTTGGCATTTTACAGTGTAGGGGAAATTCATACAAGCGCCACAAGGAATCATGAGGGACCAAATGCCTGCAGTCTAAATATTCTTGTACGGCAGTATAGAAGATGATTATCAAGGAGAGGAAAATGCCGTAAAGCAGCACAAGTGGAGGTGAATTAACATACTCTTTTTGGCCGTCCAATTGAATTGTGTGTATTAAGTGGTTCGTTAATCCTTGCCCGCTTACATTGGGGCAGGACTCTACTTGATCCGCTAGCGCAATGTGGTTGATGCACATCGCTTCCATGATCTTGTAATCAAGAACGTTTAGGCATTTTTATTCTACTTAGGTTCAGCACGTGTCACAAACAGATTATACAAAATCTGAAACCAAGACAAGGAAAGTAAGAGAGAAAATGGATGTGGCTGGTTGGAATGAAAATCAAACAAATCGCATAGAATTAACAACTAACAAAGAAAAATGTAGTAGATGATGATAAGGCAACAGTGTCAGTTGTGGAACCTGTCCAGAAGCCATGCTAGCAATTGGGTGTAACCCACACAGCCACGAGAAATTCCAACACGGAAATCCCAATGAATGAGCACTGCGAACCTGCAATGAAGGAGGGAAGTTCCGTACATATGAGAACATGTAGGAGAATTAGAACCCGCAAAAAAATGTAGGAGAATTAGAAGCAGTAAGATGAATAGACAGCAAGAACAATCCTAGGCAATAGGCATGGCGAAGAGACGACACAGATGGCAGGTAAGAAGGGATGCTGCAAGGCATAATATAGAAGGAAGAACGGGAGATTGGGGTAACACACGAAGACCGCAAATTAATCACCATCATCACCCCTGAGGTTAACTACCATCCTCACCATTATGTCAGGAGGCGGAAAGTGGACCTTTAAGGCGGCAGTTTCAGCTTCGGTTACGGGAGAAGAAGGGGCGTGAGGTAGAGCTGAGGATGATGTAGCACGAGGACAGCCGGCGGTGGAAGCCGATGGGGCGGGCGGATGCCGCAGCTGCCATAGACGGACGCTGCAAGACAGGAAATTTAAAAACAGCAAGAAAGGGGTTAAGGAAGAAGTTAAGGAGGGGTGGACCGTACCGTCGCCGGGGCGGTCACGCAAGCCCACGGCGGATCACCGGCGCATCGAGGACGGAGGAACACCACCGCATCGAGACAAGATGAGGAAGGAGGGGCAGCAGGGAGGAGGAACAGAGGAGCTGTTGTTCGGGGTGGGATACAGCTCAAGATGGCAACGGGGCCCCGAAACCCGCGTCCCCGCGGGTTTTTACCCTATTAGGTGACGGGGATGGGCGTCTTTTCATCCTCGCGGGGTTGTCGTTGGGCACATTATATAACCCGACATATTTCATGGGTTTGCACCCGTCTAGGTAGTCCCCAAACCCGAAATCCGACAAACCCGGCAAAATATATATTTTTTTACCAAGTAGTGCTCCGGTGCGTTGCGGCCCAGCCCAAGTGCCCAACCCAAAACCTACCAAGCCTGGAAGCCTGAGAGCGACCGAGCCCCCCCACCCTGCAGTGTCGCAGACTCGCAGGCCAAACCAACCCCTCGCTCGCTCCTTTCCCCCTCACAGCCTCGCTCGCTCCTTTCCCCCTCCATCTAACCCTAAACCTACGACCGCAGCCGCCGCCTGCTCGATCCCTTCTCGCAAGATCTGCCGACCAATCTGCGCCGGTGAGCCTCCTCCCTCCACGTCTTCTCCACCACCGCCGGTCTGATCTCGAGAAAGGGCGTCGCCACTTGTGAACCCCATGGTGGCCTCTTCCCGTCACAAGTCTGGTGAAAGGGCGCCGCCGCCGGTGCCGCCGACGAAGGGTTTGTGATGGATGATGTTAATTTTCTGTGAGTTCATGGATTAGATTTGCTAGGGTTTGGTTTAGACTGTGGTATATGGTCTTTTTCATGAAAGTTTCAGAAGTTAAGTTGAAACTATTACACTTCTGCAGGAAAGAAACAAAATAGATTTGGTCATCATATTGCTACTATTTTTAGTAGACTTGCAAGAAATATATATAGTTTCTGGTCATCATATTGCAGGCTACATGTACAAATTGCTACTGTTTTTAGTAGACTTGCAAGAAATATATATAGTAGAGTCCAGATTGCTACTGCCACTATGTACACCGAAGCTAATAATTATGTTTTTATTCTTTTGATAGGTTAATTGATTCATTGACGACACCGTCAACAGAAACTGCAATTGTACATTCAGTTACAGGTAGTGTGCCTGAATCTGAGGATGTGGACGAAGAATTTGATGAATCCGTCGATTATGATGCAATGTTTGTTGGAGAAAATGTTGAAATTACGGATGAAGTGGAAGCTGCAGATGAAGGAGATGAAGAGGAAGATGACGATGAGGATGAGGATGGAGAGGAAGACGGTGAAATGTTACTTGTTTGCTTTGCTATGTTGCATGGTATTAGTCCTTCTAGTCCAGAATGTGAGGACCATGTTAATGGAATTATTGCCAAGATATGCACATTGTTGGAGGAGTACAATCTTGAGAGTGATGATGATCATGGGCAACCATCTTCCTCATTCTCTTCTTTGGAAGCTCCAGCCCTTATGTCACTCTTCAATGCACGTGTTGCTCAAAAGAGGCCTGCATCTTTTAGGATGAAATCTGAACTAGATCGTTACTTGGAAGATGAGCTAGTTCCATTGTCCAAAGATAAGTTTAGTGTGTTAGATTGGTGGAAAGTTTCTTGAACACGCTATCCAACTTTGAGGCTGCTAGCACGTGATGTTTTTGCAACTCCGGTTAGCACGGTTGCCTCAGAATCAGCATTCAGCACAAGTGGTAGAGTTCTAAGTGACCACTGTAGTCGTCTTACCCCTGAAATCTTAGAGGCCTTGATGTGTTCACAAGATTGGATAAGAAACAAATATAAAGGTGTGTCTTTCTTTACATATCATCATATAGTTTATCATTATCTTGCTGCAATGTTTCATCATATGTTCATTACTACTTATTTCATTCTTATAGATGCTGACAATGAAGATGGACAAAGCTTTTGGAGTTGTCTTCAAGACATTCAAGAGGGAATGCAGGTGAAGTACAAGTACTTTCACATTTTATATACCAATCTGCATATTTTCATATTTAACTTTAGCTTCAGTGAATTTTGATCTTCTATAGGACTTGGCACTCTGAATTGGCATGCTTTGAAGATTGTCTTTTGGAGGCCTAGAGATGTGAAACATGCCATGATGATGACCACTTTAAATTGATTTGTGAACTACAAAATCTATTTTAGAACTTATGTATTGGACAATTTCGTATCATTTGTGCTCGTGATGTGTGAACCATGATTTCTATTTCAGTACTTCTATAATTGGACATCTTGTTGAACAATGTATGACCGAAATATGCTCTTGTTTGTTGCTATAATATGCTTATGTTGCTGCTGAAATTTGTTGAGTATTGTGCTGAAGTTTGTTGTTGTTTTGCTGCTGAAATATACTATGTTGCTGCTGAAATGATATCATTGTTGCTACTATTTATCTTATGTTGCTGCCTCTGAAATATACTATGTATTTTGTTTAAATCTACTGAAATAAACTCTATATAGCTGTTGAACCATCTACTATAGTTCTTGTTGAAATTTGCTCTTGTTATGCTGCTGAAATGTGCTTGTTTTGCTATTCAAATGTTGTTCTTTGTCGTCACTATGTTTGTTTAAATATTTTGATTTTTTCATGGGTTCCCCGAAACCCGATGGGTTTAGGGGACGGGCGGAAAACTAGCCCCGCGCACGGTGATGGGGACGGGGACGGGTTTGCGATTTTCTCGTGGGGATGGGTTTGGGAAGGCAAAACCCGATGAGTTTCGTCCCTGTTGCCATCTGGAGATACAGCTGAAACAAACCTGGGCTACCTGGGCTGTAAGCGTACGAGAGGGAATAACTGGTCCTTCACGGCCCAATTACTGACAGCAACAGGAGGTCGCTCCGCGGAGCAGCTGCCCGCGAGACTATACGTGAGGCGCGCGGGCGACCAGGAACGCCCGACTTCGATCTGTATCGCACGTTTCGGGATCCGACGGCTGTGACGGTCAAATCGTTGTGGAGGCTCGTAGCTAGCTATGTTATACTGTTTTTTAATTGTGAGAAAACAGGGGGTGGTTTATACCTAAAGGTAGGGTAATAAAGAATGAATATTGCTGTTGGTTTCCTTTAAATTGCGCTTGAAAATTTGTGTTGTTTTTATGTCAAGCCTCGTAGTTGTAAAGGCAATATACAAAATTGTCCTCCTTAAGCATTTTAACAGTCGTTGAATCTTTGAATTGTTGCACACCTAACCTCACCACGTAAGCCAAAAATAAATGTGCAAATGGTGTATATTTTTATTTTTTATACTTCTTAAAAGTTATGAAATAAATAAAAATCACATATAAATTAAATTAAAGTAGCGGAGCTAAGTTCTTGGAGATTGGTTAAAAATGAGATAAATAACTTACTCCATCTCCTTTCTCAAAATTGGAAATAGAAGTGCCCATTAACAAGTGAAGAATGGGTAAGTTCTAAAAAATTATGTTCTATAATGCTATATATGACACCATGCTACGAATAATATATATACCTAAATCACAAATTTTCTCTATCAATTGAAGGTCAGCAATAATGATATATGTATATGGTTCGGGGAGTCCAAATAATCTAAATTTTCATGAAATAACTAAATATGGCCAATGAAGGGGGATGTGTTCTGATCAATCGATTTCAACCAACTACCAATTGCACATGAGGTATAGCTCCAAATCATGGATAAGACACAAGGTCTAACCAGTAGTACTCAATTGTCACTAATCCACCTGTTATCAATTGTGAAAACTCTAGGTACCCCCAATTTTTATATTACTCGAGCACAACTGACGTCAAAATATACGCAAGATCCTCAAATTCTTTCCTGAAAAATAAATAAACGTGAAGCAGATGCACACGACAATGGGAATATGATCGTGCTCACATATAGATCATCAGCAGAGCAACAATTTTAGTCCTTATCTACTCCTTACTTGTATCATGTTGCCAAAACTTCCTACACTGAAAGGTGAGAAGGCGTCCAGCCGCCATCCCATGCGCCGTCGCTGGCCGTGGGATCTCTCAACCATGGTTGCTCGCTAGGGTAGGATTCAGTGACATAGTCTGGAAGAATGACATGCAGCAAATTATGTTGGTCAGATTGCGTTAATATCTGTAGAGAGAGAGAGAGAGAGAGAGAGAGAGAGAAGAAGAGGGAACCTGAATGGCTGAATCAGTCAGAGGTGAAGCCAATAGAACATGGCGGGCAACTCTGGAACAAGCATGTCAGTCACTGGGGACGCACATCGAGCGCCCTGTCCCGGTCTAGGCGAGGTCGTCGTGGAGGCGAAGGAGGCGACGTGCCCCTCCATGTCGTGTAAATCTTGAACGGTCTGTCGCCAGAGAAGCGAACCCTCGGCGGGCACTAAGCAAAGAAGTGATAATGGGCCGTCCAAACCGTATGAGTGGGCGCCCTCCCACTTGGAAAAGGCCCGCTCAACCACAGGCCACCTAGACCGGTTTCCGGAGCAGCGGCCCGAGCGGGGTTCGTTCATGCCCGAAAGTGCCTCAGCAACGATGCGGGACGACTGTGAAAGATCTGAGACGTTCAACTACGTGATCGGACGGTAAAGAGCCCCAAGTCGCTGTGAGGCATCGTAGGTGGCTCAGTTTTATTGTTTCTCCATTTATTGCATTATGGGCTGTTATTTCACGTTATGTCACGATACTTATGGCTATTCTCTCTTATTTTACAGGGTTTACATGAAGAGGGAGAATGTCGGCAGCTGGAATTTTGGGCTGGAAAAGGAGCAAATATTGGAGGCCTATTCTACGCAACTCCAAAAGTCCTGAAACTCCACGGAATACCTTGAAATAAATAAAGAAAAATCATCGCCAAAGATGAAGGCCAGGGGGGCCACACCCTGCTCACGACGGTGGGGGGCGCCCCCCTACCTCGTGGGCCCCCTGGTGGCTCTCCGACGCCCATCTTCTCCTATATGAAGTCTTTCGATGAGAAAAAAAATCATAGAGAACCTTTCGGGACGAGACTCCGCCGCCACGAGGCGGAACCATGGCGGAACCAATCTAGGGCTTTGGCAGAGCTCTTCTGCCGGGGACACTTCCCTCCAGGAGGGAGAAATCATCACCATCGTTATCACCAACGCTCCTCTCATCGGGAGAGGGCAATCTCCATCAACATCTTCATCAGCACCATCTCATCTCCAAACCCTAGTTCATCTCTTGTATCCAATTCTTGTCTCCAAGTCCGGGATTGGTGCTAGTAGTGTTGATTACTCTTTGTAGTTGATGCTAGTTGGTTTATTTGGTGGAAGACCATATGTTCAGATCCTTTATGCATATTATTACCCCTCTGATTATGAACATGAATATGCTTTGTGAGTAATTACGTTTGTTCCTGAGGACATGGGAGAAGTCTTGCTATTAGTAGTCATGTGAATTTGGTATTCGTTCGATATTTTTATGAGATGTATGTTGTCTAACCTCTAGTGGTGTTATGTGAACGTCGACAACATAACACTTCACCATTATTTGGGCTTGGAGGAAGGCATTGTAAGTAGATGATGGGTTGCTAGAGTGACAGAAGCTTAAACCCTAGTTTATGCGTTGCTTCGTAAGGGGCTGATTTGGATCCACATGTTTCATGCTATGGTTAGGTTTACCTTAATACTTTTGTTGTAGTTGCGGATGCTTGCAATAGAGGTTAATCATAAGTGGGATGCTTGTCCAAGTAAGGGCAGTACCCAAGCACCGGTCCACCCACATATCAAATTATCAAAGTACCGAACGTGAATCATATGAGCGTGATGAAAACTAGCTTGACGATATTCCCATGTGTCCTCGGGAGCGCTTTTTCTATCATAAGAGTTTGTCCAGGCTTGTCCTTTGCTACAAAAAGTATTGGGCCACATTGCTGCACCTTATTTACTTTTATTACTTGTTGCTCGTTACAATTTATCTTATCGCAAAACTATCCGTTACCACTTATTTCAGTACTTGCAGAGAATACCTTGCTGAAAACCGCTTATCATTTCCTTCTGCTCCTGTTGGGTTCGACACTCTTACTTATCAAAAGGACTACAATAGATCCCTATACTTGTGGGTCATCAAGCACATCGGTTAAGTCATCGACAATGGCTATTAAGTGGGTGGTGGGTGGGTAACGAATTTTTTCGTCGCCCGCTTCCCACTCGAGCCGGACATAGTTCGGCCAAGAGTCTCCTGATAAAGAGAGAGACCTCAATGAATTTAGCACGTCACCCAAGGGTGAGTGATGAAGGATATCCGCGGAGGTAAACTCCATGATCAGTGCCCAATCAGATTCGATAGGCATGGACGCGCGCGGTTCAGAACCTAAGACCGGATACGAGTCCGCGGGTCCGGTGACACAGATCTCTTTATAGGTGGAGTCTGTGTTTGGCTCCAAGGACGATGAATGTGCTGCCTCCGTGGCGGGGTCCATCCACCCGTCCTCGGATGGCGTGGTCTGCTCCGGATCGAAGGTCAGGGCAGCCGTAAGTGCGATATCCTGAACACCGTCCGATTGCAGATCTAAATCATGCCCGTCGTGACTGTTTGGCGCTCCTGGTGCAGGCTTGAATCCGTCGAAGACCAAGTCTTCACGAGTGTCGGCTGCGTAGTTCAAGTTTCCAAACCTGACCTGATGTCCATGGGTGTAGTTGTCGATCTGCTCCAGATGGCCAAGCGAGTTGGCCCACAGTACGAAGCTGCCGAGTACGAAGATCTGTCCGGGGAGGAAAGCCTCACCCTAGACCACATCGTTGCTGATGATTGAAGGAGCCGTTAAGCCTTATCGTGACGATACAGTGGAACTCTCAATGGAAGCACCAATGTCAGTGTCAAAACCGGCGGATCTCGGGTAGGGGGTCCCGAACTGTGTGTCTAAGGCTAATGGTAACAGGAGGCGGGGGACACGATGTTTACCCAGGTTCGGGCCCTCTCGATGGAGGTAATACTCTACTTCCTGCTTAATTGATTGATCTTGATGATATGAGTATTACAAGATTTGATCTACCACGAGATCGTAGAGGCTAAATCCTAGAAGCTAGCCTATGATTATGATTGTTCTTCTCCTACGGACTAAACCCTCCGATTTATATAGACACCGGAGGGGGCTAGGGTTGCACAGAGTCGGTTACAGAGAAGGAGATCTACACATCCGAATCGCCAAGCTTGCCTTCTACGCAAAGGAGAGTCCCATCCGGACACGGGACGAAGTCTTCAATCTTGTATCTTCATAGTCCAACAGTCCGGCCAAAGTATATAGTCGGGCTGTCCGAGGACCCCCTAATCCAGGACTCCCTCAGGTGCCGCCCCGCCGAACCCTAACCCTAGCGCCGCCGCCGCCGCCAGCCTGCGCCGCCACCGCCGCCACCCACCGTCGCCGTCGTTTTTCGGTTTAGGTAAAAACCGCCCGGTTTTTTTAGAAAACCCTATATCTGTTTTTTTATTAGATCGGTTTTCGTCGGTTTATTTATTTAGCGGACATTCGTCCATACGTTCATTTTAACGAACATTGTTCGCCGGTTAGGTTCAGTTAACGAACGTTCGTTCGTTAGTCTGTTTGTCTCGTTTTATTTTCCAGGGTTTTATCTGCGATTATTTTTATCGCGATTCTATCTTCGAATTAGTATAAGTTTTTACCCGTTTATCCGATTTAGGTGAAACCAACGCCTAGATCTTCGTCTTAGAGCCCTCTTTCCAATTAATCAACTTGAACATGATTTTGGTACTGTAAAATTTGACTTTAGTCCAGATTAGTAAATGAATCTTGTTTCGTTCGTTTTCTTGAGTTTCGTTGCTCCGTTTGAGTTGAATCTTTTTGTGTATCGTAGCTAGTCACTTGTACCTACTGTTAAGATCTAATTCACATGTTAATAATGATGTTAGGTTTTGACTCTTGTTAGCTTAAGCCGTTTCTTGTTTCTTGTTCAATTTGGATCTTTTCTCGAGTTTTCTCGTGTTTCGTTTGAGTGATTGCTTATGCATGCTATTGTTTGTCTATGCTAGATTACCCGAAGTGCGAAGCTTGTTACTACGGATCTCTAGAGTTTGCAGATCATCGGCAAGGCAAGTTACACTTTGATCATACTCTTTTATACCCAGTTTTTACTGTGCATTAGTTCTTCCCCACATATATTTGCATTGGTAGGATTGGGAAGGTGTGGTTTGGTTGTAGTACTTGAGGTAGGAACCTAATACCTTTTGATCACCCTGGGAATGTATGTTATGCTTATTATTGCTTAGCCATGCTCGTAGACGGGGATTGGATTGAGATTCACACATGGAAGTTTGAGAGTTGTTTTAATTAAGGTTTACATTAAGGTGGCAACTTAATACACATCTGGGTGGATTGAGGCACCTGGGGAACCCAATGTTGTCTGTTTTTTTGGAAATCCCAGGTTTACCGTGTGATTATCCTATGGACTGCCACCCAGACTCAAAGGGATCATAAGATTATTCATGCTAGAAACTTCTGTGTGCAGCCACATGCCAATATGGGCTCTGGCATAGTTGAGTAAGTCGTGTGACCTCTTATAGGGTAGACTAGCAGATGTAGGGGATGTAGGTGGTACTGTCTACCCATCAAAAGGTGCTAACGCTTCTGAAAGATTGTGTCTCGATCATCCATTTCTCAAACACCATGTAGTGCGAGAAATTCAACGGAGGAGATCGAGTCTTGTGGGGAAAAGTGTGCAAACCTCTGCAGAGTGTATAAACTAATAATGATTAGCCGTGTCCCCGGTTATGGACATCTTGAGTATCTGGTACTTGAATCTATTGGTGTGATCTCAACATGTTACTCTAATTAACTAGATGATAGCCCCGCGCGTTGCTGCGGGAATTCATAGTAATAAAAATATGAAGGATCAACATTTACACATGTGATAGTTGAACAACCTACATAAAGTTTAACTCATCCTTCATTTGCAAAAAAGGTACCCTGTAAGAGAACTATGCATTATTATTGTGGTTTGTGCCCCCTTCAGAGACGCGTCATTTCATTTCTTACACAATCATCATTTCCAACTGGTTGACCATATGATCGGGGTTGCTTCATAGCATTCTATACTTTGTTGTTTCACACGTGAATAATCTGAACAGAGATATCGTGTGCCTATTATTTTAGTGTAAACACTCTCTTCATACCCTCTATATATGCATTAGTATTCAGGCATAAAAACTTGTAGGGAAAAAAAATCCAGGATATGAGAATCATGGACATAGGGGACTACTTGCAGTTATATGTGTCAAGCATATTTGAATCTGAAATGTATCAAGTATAGCTAACTCAAGAAAATATTCTAGGAACAGAAGTTAACAAAATTCTCCTGGTCTGAAACTAATTAGTACTCTCTAATATCTAATTAGTATTATAGAGTTGAGACATTTCTTCAGTTCTTAATAGGCATCCAAGCAGCCTTGAATAAATGGAGTTCAAATAAATACAGGTAGAACGAAATAGGCCAGTTGCTAAACTATCAAAACACAAAGCACGATGGTCAGCACTCAGCAGTACGGACACAAAACATAAATGTTTGCTTGATGGCCCTTCATGATCTACATAATTATGTATGATGCATACATATGCAATAAAGAAAATAAATCGGCATATAAAACAGTCATCCACGCTGCACAATGGATTGACATGAGATGTTTCAAGTAAGGCAAGTGCATAGTGTGCATGTTACATCAGTTGTGATTCAGTAAAGCTAGCTCGGGACTCCCGGCAGAACCAAACCTCCCAGCTGCGCCCGAACTGAGACATTAGGAGAGTATAAGAAAGACAAAGCAGCACCATGGGCAAGGTGCACCAGCAGACATGCCAGACCGGGAGAGTCACTGAAGCAAGGGGGCTGACGGTCAGAGCCGGTTCACCGGTAATGCGACTACATCATGAGATATCCCATAAAGCCATCGAAGGTAATGCGGGCTGGCGGTCGTGTGGGAGCTGGAGAGCCACCGGAGGCCAGCGGGCCGGCGATCAGAGCTGAAGGATTGTCCTCACACAGAGAATGTTGTATATGTTTGTACATATGCTGCGGAGCATCTTCTTAATAATCAATTGCTGCATAGATATCTGCAACATAAAAAATAGTTTATGAGCAACGGCAAAATCGACAAAGAATAGAAAGTGACTATTCTATTTAGCATCCCTTACTTCTGAGAAAACTAAAGGGCAACATATAAGCCATCACTGATAGCACACGAAAAGTGCGATAATGTATCCATAGTTGGTATTTGCAGTAGCAAACAAATGAGATAATGTTAGACTGCTGATCAAAATGTTCAAAAAATTATATGCCAGAGAACCAATAAAGTTTGCATTATTATATGGACATTCTGGAAAATCCCTTGCACTACTCCCAGTACCCAAGAACAGTTCCGTGTATTCGTGGAACATGGAAGTAGGGAAAATCCTGATGTGTAACTCTGGCCAAGATAACAAAACCATTGGCATTTGATGTGACTTAACTCATGTATTATAGACTGTGTGACATGAGTAGCAATCCGAACAACCAATGATGCTCCTTTCCATATGAAATATAAGTAAACTGAGCCAATCAACTCATCCATGCATATATGGTAAATAAAACATGGTGAGTCCAGCCAATTAATCTTTAAAGCGAAACAGAAGACGGAAGGAAAAACATAGCTGAACGGACAATCGAACAGGTGGACAGGGCAGGACTGTTGTAACAGGGTGCCATCTTGCACGTTTGAAGCACCCTGCAGGGAATTTGTGTTAACAGTAGCAGCCACAACACTCACCAAATCGTTCTAGATCCTTGTGGTCGGTGGAAATCCTCCAGCATATTTGCACCGAGACAGCAGATGGGATCTGAACAAATATGGAAATAAACTTGTCATCACAAGCACAACAACGGTGTTGTAGTTTTCGACTATAACAAATACAATCAAACAAAATCCTATGCCCTCTAAATAAGTACGGAAACTAACAGAATATGCATATGATAAGTAAATGGAAAAAAATAAAATTCAGATATGGGAGCTTGTGTACCAATTCGATCAGCAAGAGTTCTGTGCAACAGTGAAAAATCATCAACTTTGCAGCAACGAAAAACTAATAGCCCCTGCTGACAGGACTTTTAGCACCTTTGCACCGAGGGATACCTAAAAAAACAAATAAGCTCAGGCAAATGGGGAACTGGAAGAATCTAACAATGGCCAGCAGACACCTACCAGATTGGAGATTGGCATTGGGGAAGGCGACTTGAACACCTACCCAAGCTGGAGGACGATGGGAAATATGGTGAGGCAGAACACAGATTTTAAGCAAAAATCTGTCAGTTACTTGGGGAGAACGTGGGGAGAGGAAGTGGAGCGCCATCTTAGATATTATTAGGAGAGGGAGCACCAAACGTCAATTACTGGGTAATTACTGCAACAGAGGCTATAGATTTATTTTAAAAAAATTGAGAAACAAAAGAGGCAGGTTGTTCCATCGGCCATTGATGGCAACCGGGGAAGATAAATAGTGTGGGCTGATGGGAGCACCGGGCTGCAGTGGGCCTGATAGTGGGTTGTGTGTGTGGTTCATATTACCTGTTGTGTATATAAGAAAGAAAGATTTGCTCAAAAAATTAAGCAAGAAAGAAAAATACAGAAGAACAGTACAGAACCTTGAACTCCAGAGATTCCGCTGCGGTATTTAAAAGTTTGACTTTGTTGCCTGCATATCCATCACCTACGGAAAGGAGCAGAATTTCCTCCACAGATGCAGGAGGCTATCTTGCCCAAAAAAAGGCCACCATTGCCGCGGTATATGTCAACTGCCAAAAACAAAGCCACCATTGCAGTCTTGCAGAGCCTCCTTCCAGAAGAGACCCAACGGCCGGTCTGATTTCGCCCACCAGCATAGGCCACCACTGGATGCAGTAGCCTCCTCTCCTTGTCTTCAATCTGCGCGCATCAACGGACGAAGCAGGGTTTTTCGGAGGCCAGCAATGACAATGGAAGGGGCGGCGGAGGAGGGGAGGTAACCAGCGGCGGCAGGGCAGAGGCGGGCGCGGCCCCTGCGGCAGGGGCGGGTGAGCAGGGGACAGGGGCGGGTCGGCCGCTGCCGGGATGGCGTTTGTACCAGAGGAGCGCCACGGGCAGAGATGGATCCCCGCCGTCATGTGCTTGATGGGTTGACCGGGGAGAGTGGTGAAGGAGAGAAACAGATGATGTTGAGACGAGATTGTGGTGGGTCTCTTAAAGAGTAACTGAAGGCTTATGTGGCAGGTTCATTGTAGTGCTCGGTCCCATCTGTAAGTCAGTAGTAGAATGCTGATGTGGCAAGGTTGATGAGGTGGATAGGCTGCATGTCAAGAGAAATAGAATAGTGGGGATGAACTATTTAGGTATTATAGATTATGATGTTGGGTTAATGAGGATACTTTTAATTAGGATTTGAGTTGGGGTTACCTTCTCAAATAATGGGCAACATGGGAGTAGTTAAATAAATTTACTTCTTTGTTGTAGGGAAAAACTAGCTTTATGCAAAACGATGAAACTTACAGCCTCCATCAGCCAAATATTGCATGTAGATATAGTACTTGCATCATCATTGCTTTACAGTGTAACTATGCCAGCATATTCCATGTGCTGACCCATTTCGGGTTGCAACGTTTTATGTTGCAGACTACTCAGACAACGAATAAGGTGCGATAGGTCGTTGTTTTGCACTCAGCTATGCCATTGGAGTTGATGGGCTCATTTACCTTCGAAGCCTTCCGATATTATCTAGTTTAGATGGCCTTCAGCCATGGTTTATTTATGTAATCATACTCTTTATGAGGACTTGATGTAATAAGTGTGTGATTGAAACTCTGTTATAATTCCTTGAGTACTGTGTGTGTCAGCATTACCGATCCAGGGATGACACTGATGCACAGAGACTTGACCGTTTGAGATCTAGTTACTGCATTTTTGCCGGAGCCGGGAGCTACCGGTGAACCTCTAGCCAATAAGAGTAGGACACCACATAAAGTCTATTATATATGGAAGTTGTATTCCACCTTTTCCGCAGGATTCCCTGTTGTATTCCTGTACTAGATCCCACCACCCAGGATGCCCCACGTGCATATCCAGGACGTTATATTACGTGCATGTCCATGATAGCGACACAAGAACAGAATAGCACACTTCAGCTAATTAACATATAATTCCATAACCACATATTTCACTTTTTCGAAGCACTTATTTCAATACTTCCAAACACATATTTCAGTTACCAAAAATTTCAAATACTTATTCACTATTGGGAAATAAGACACTCCTAATTTTTATCAAAAGAGTGTAAATTTCAATCCATGATGCATTCTAATTTCACTTTTCCCAAAAGAATAAACTGGTTATTTCAAAAGAGTGAAAAAATGATTCCATATTTAGAAAAATTGATTACAGTTTTTATCCACAAAAGAGTGTAAATGATTATTTCAAATGAGTGAAACAAAAAAAATCAACTTAAAAGAGTGAAATATTTTCATACACATACCAGCTTGAGTACATTTCACTTTCAAATGAGTGAACTCCAAAAACAGTAACATATGAAATTCAAAACTTTCAAAGGATGATTTCAGTTATTCCAATTTCACTATTCCAAAAGATCAAACAGGTTATTTCAAAGGAGTAAAAAAATGATTCCATATTTAGAAAAACTGATTACAGTTTTTCCAATTCCAATTCCATATTCACAACAAGTGAAACTGGTTATCTCAAATCATCAAAGAACTGATTTCAATCGTTTAAACAAATTTCACTATAATATTATTACAAAAGACTGAAACTGCATTTTTTAAATGCCATATTTCATAGCAAGTGAAATTTCACTCCGAAAACCAATTTCAAATCATTCAAAGGACACACTGAAACAACATATTACACATATAACTGAAATATCATTTTCATACATTTCAGAGAAGTAATTTAATATACTTCACAGAAAATAGCTTCACAACTTGCAAAAACACATTGAAATATCTGTTTCACTTGCTTTTCACTCAACATCACTTTCAGAACTATTGATTGACATATTTCACTTCTCATGAAACATCACTTTTTTCCACAAACTGTATTTCAGTTTTAGCAGATCATAGTTCTTCATTCATCCATAGATCAGACTTCATAATCAGCAAAGAAAATTTCTATCTTCCAATCATGCATCCTCAGATCTGTTTGGGGGAAATCAACAAATGTCTTCGGAACAAAAAGCAAGGTAGAGGAGGAGGCTCACCCGTAGATCTCACCGGGGACGGGGTGGACGAGGAGGCCGCTGTACTCGGCCCGCGGCATGGCCGAGCCGCGACGTGAGCGCCGGATCCAGCGCTAGCCTGTGAAGCCACTACTTGCTCGTCGTCATCGGACTCGACTGTGGCCGGGAAAACCATGCCTCACCGCAAAACTGCCTCGCCGGAACTCGGTGGAAGACGAGGTCTTCCGACCATGAACCTATCGTACTTGGGCCGGCAACTGGTCAGGGAAGCGGATCCGGTGGTCGGAGTTGACGGTCGCCGGAGTTGGGACGGAGGCCGGTCGCGGTTGCTCTGAAGAGAGAGAGGTGTTATGCGATCTGGGGCTGGGAGAGAATGCAAAGAGAGAGAAGGGGCTAGTTGGGATATATTTTATCATTGGGCCCGTCATCGATGTATTCATCTCGTATAGGTTTTGTATCACCAAAGAAACAGAAAATAGAATCTTAGTGGGTCCGACACAGCACCAATCTAAAAGCAAGCGTCTGCGGTAGATTCTTCACCGGTAGCTCCCTTCACCGGTAAATTACTTATTCGCAGGTGTACGCACATATGAAGAGCCGAAATAACTCAAAACCTTAGACTTGGAAACACACTCTTGGATGTGTAGTGGGTTGCGTGCTTGGCATGAAGGGTAAGTAACACTTGTGGGTAAAGTAGTGCACCTCTGCAGAGTGTATTGAACTGTGACTTGTCACTCTACGATTTGAGAAATGTGTTCACTTTAAAGTTTTGTTAAGGTTTCAAAATATGTTCCCATTTTTTTGGAAAAATGTTTGTTTTTCAAAGTGTTCTTATTTTAAAAATTGATAGTTTTTTCAAAAAAAATGTTTGCCTTTTTTCAAAAAGTAATCGAAATTTTCAACAAGTGTTCGCGCTTTAAAGAAATGTTTGAGGATTCCGAAAATTGTTTACATTTTCAAACTTTGGTTTCCCTTCAAAATATGTTCCAAATCTCGATGTTGTGTTGTGTGTTTAAATATTTTCGGGCTTTTGATTAGATCACTAAGAGCATCTACATCCGGATATATCTAATCCGGCCCCTCAAACGCCTGCGGACTTGCCCAGGCACATCTGTGTGCAGTGACCGGTCACCCCTCATTTCTTTGCTCCCCCAGTCATGTCCCTCAAATCCATGCAACCCATGCAATGCTACATAGAAGAAACACGGCGAACACATTTAATAGTAACAAACCGACTAAATTCAGCCAATACAAAAGGAACATAGTTCATCGTCGGACAAAAGGATCAAAAGTTCATCACGGGACAGTGCAAATTAATACTAAAATCGTATATAAAGATGGAGAAAGGCGGAGCAAATCACCATTTCCTTGCCGCCCACTTCCCCTTGAGGCCGCCGATGCGGTTTGTACCCATTCGTGTAGGCGTTGGTGACTAGATGGGCATCGTCGCTGGAGCTGGAGTTGTTGATGATGTCCGAGTCGTCGTCGGGGCTGATTTGGCCCATCAACCTTCGGAGCAGGCGGTCCTACTCCTTATTTCGGTCGCCGCCTCCGCCGTTGTCTCACGTTTTGACAGCTCGATGCCGAGCTGGAGTGCTATGGTATTCTTGCAGCGAAGCTACCACGCATCCATCTCCGCCCTTGTTAGGGAGCGGCAGAGGGCCAACACGAGGAGAGCGTCCTTAGGGTCCAATGGTGCGCGTGTGTGCATATTATGGATTGTCCAATACATGATGTAAAGTGCCCCTCTGTTTCATAATATAAGATCTTATTACATCCAATATACTAGTAAAATCTTATATTGTCGGGAAGAGGTAGTAGTATTTTGATTCCCTTTCAAGATATTGAATTCAGAAACCTTAAAATCTCAACGCTAGTACATAATCGGGTTTCGTTCTGCTTAGTCACAAACCGCTTTCAGGGTCCGCTTCTATTGCTCTTTTTTCTACTATAGTGCAAGGTAACTTAAAAAAATTTAAATTTATTAAAACATTGCTTAACATAGTGCATAGATTGTTTGTCGTACAAATTTAACCCCATCCTCATTGTCAATTATGCAGGTGCAAAGCAGAACTCAATCATGAAATTTAGGTGGGTAATATGGGCGTGTTCGGATCTTCTCCAGCTTCACAAAACTTCTCAAATCCAGCTTTTTTTTGTGGCTTCTAGCTTCACCTGGCGATCCAAAAACCGTTCTGCTTGAATCAGCAGCTTCTTGTAGCGCTGGAGCCCAGCTAGGAGGGTTGTGGCCCATTTGGCACCGACGGGGCCGTCTAGAGGCAGCGAATTCAGGCCCAGTGCATCGATTCACGTGGGAAGAGGTGTACCGATTCGCTCGAGATCGCTAGATTCTTTTGTTCGAGCGAGGCGGTGGCAACACCTTGTAAATTGAGCAAACTTCCGATTCTCCAATCCGTGGAGCCGGGTCGACGCCGCTTCGCGTTTTTGCACTGCAATCGGTCGTAGCTTCCTAAAGCTAGCTTCTCGCAGATATTTCGTTCGGCTCAGATCTGCACCAGGAATAATTTATGAAGCGTGGAGTGGGAGGAGCTCCGAACACGCCCTAAGTTATAAAAACATTTTATGATAAAAATATAATATTGTATTTTTTATGTCGATCTTTTTTTTAGAGTCTAGAATGTTGCATGCATTTGCGCGGGCCATTTAATTTAAAATACAGCCCAACTCCCAGTCAATGATGTCCAGTAGCCCATTGTCCCGCTAACCATAACCCGCTCGGACACCCCAGCGCGCACCTCGCAGTGAAGGAGGGACTGGCCGCCGCCGCCGCCATAGTCTTCTCGCCGCCGCCATCGGCTCCTATCGTCCTCCTCCATCGCCTTCAACATCTGATCGATCGATGGACACCAGTAGGATGCTGTCTGAACCTTGCCGCGATGGCGCGAACCCACGGCGAAGTGCAGCCATTCCGATGTCGCGCTTCGGGAAGGCCGTCCTCCTCTGCTTGACCCTGTTCGCCGCATGGCGGCTCTGCTCGACCCTGTTCACCGCGGCGCCTCCTGGTCCTGGAGCCGGCCCTGCGGTAGGCGGCGACGCGTCGTGCCTGCCTCTCGCCAGGGAGGTCGGCGTCCGGGCGGCGGCCGGCACGGGAAGCAACTTCGTGTTCTCGCCGCTGTCCGTCCGCGCGGCGCTCGCCATGGTGGCCTCCGGCGCGCGGGGCGACACGCGCAGGGAGCTCCTGCGGTTCCTCGGGTCATCGTCGCTCCACGGGCTGCACCACGCGCCCGTGAACGAGCTCGTCGGCAGGCTCAACGGCCTAGCGCAGACGTCCTTCGCCTGCGGCGTGTGGGTCAACCGGAGCCTGGCGCTCACGCCAGAGTTCACGGCCACCGGCGCGTCGCGGTACGGCGCCACGGCGGAATCCGTGGACTTCGTGTCGGGGGCCGAGCAGGCGAGGCAGCGCGTGAACGCCTACGTGGCGGACGCGACGAAGCAGCTCATCCGCGACATCCTCCCTCCCGGCTCCGTCGACTCGTCCACGGCGGTCGTCCTCGCCAACGCGCTCTACTTCAAAGGAGCGTGGTCTCACCCGTTCGACGTCTCCACGGCACCGTTCCACGTCCCAGGCGGCACCACCGTGGGCGTGCCGTCCATGACGACAGGCCGGTCACAGTACATCGCGCTCTACCCGGGCTTCAGGGCCCTCAAGCTGCCCTACAAGAACGACGTGCTACGGCAAGCTGATGCATTCTACATGTTGATCCTTCTCCCGGACAGCGGCACTCTCAGTCTCGCCGATCTCTACGACAAGGCGGTGTCTACGCCAGAGTTCATCAGTAAGCACACGCCGGTGGAGGAGGTTCCAGTCGGGCAGTTCATGGTGCCCAAGTTCAAGTTCACGTTCGGGTTCGAGGCGTCGTCGGACATGAGAAATCTTGGTGTCACCAGGGCTTTCTCAGGCGGTGACTTCTCAGGCATGGTGAGCGGCGGGGATGGGCATGGGCGGGTCTCCATCTCCCGGGTGTACCATAAGGCCACCATCGAGGTGGACGAGCAAGGCACCGTGGCCGCTGCTGCCACGGTCGTACTCATGGATGGTACTTCGCTTGAGGAAAGGGAACCACCGCATTTGGTGGATTTTGTGGCGGATCGGCCATTCTTATTTGCCGTGGTTGAGGAGAGGACAGGAGCCGTGTTGTTCCTTGGTCATATGGTCAACCCTCTTGCGGGCTAACTGAATACATAATAATTCTGTAATATGTGTAATCCTTTGGTTGTGGAATGGATAATTGAACATGTGGAACCAGCTAACTGATATTTTACTACGTTTGTCCGGAAATAAGTGGTGTGGTTTTAGTTCAAATTTGAACGGAGCGGAAGGAGTAGTAGTTAAATGGTTTGTTTGGTTCAGCCTTCTGAACCGGATTCATGTCCAGGAACCAAAGATGCAAATCATGTGCAGTTCAGAAAACTCCTAATTATGCCCTGCCATTGATCTTAAGCAAGCAAAGCCTTCTTTAGTAGAAGGATCACCTCCGTCTGCTAAGTACTCCTAATTTTGCTCTGGCATTAATCTGGGACATGATTTTCTTCAAAGGATTAGTTACATATGCAGGAAAGTGTGGAGAAATATTTATTCAGGTCCGATATATGAAGATGAGTCCTACACCAAATATATAGTTTCAGATGTGTGCCGTGTGGCTAAGAGGGATTGTGTGGTGAAACAAATTCAAAACGAGAACAGGTTTAAGAAGCATTTTGTAGTCTGTCAGACAACCTCCGGGGCACTTTTTGCTGATTAAAGTGGGTGATTGTAGCGATAATGAATGGAAGCCTCGACATCTTTTTGCTGATTACTCAACTGTTGTACTTTGTACTGTTGGATCCTCGTGTATTTTTTCTACAAAGACAGTGCTGGAGAGTGAAGATTTCAGAGATTTGTACCACTTGCTTCTGCCTGAGCAGGCCTATTACCAATTCAGTGATCTCTGTGCATATTGATGGCGAACTCACCTGGACAGGTATATCAAGTTCTGCCTCGCAGTCATGACACCTTTTCTGCCTGGCAGTCATGACTACGAGGCAGAACTTGATCTTTTGCCTTGGCATTAGTCTGGGTTTTGATCTTTTGGATAACAGTTCAAACTATTAAGCAAGAAATAATCTTCTTTTATGAACATCATCACACGCTGGAGCATCTTCAAAGGATTACTGCTGGAGCATATCCAAAGGATTACTGCAGTCCAGCCTTCATAGATGCCTGAAAGATAGCTTACTCAGATGATTAATCCATGGATTTCACCCTGAACTTGAAGGTGCATTGAGTACTTCGAAGCTAACAAAAACTGAATGAGTATTTCATCCTGAACGAAGCTGCATTTAGTAGTTGAAACTATTCTGGATTAGCTTGTAGCCTTGTACATGTGGAACAACAACTGAATGTAATTGCCAGATGTTGTACAACCACATCCTAGCTCTACAGTCAAAAAGAAAAAGAAAAAGATTAGTGGAGTCTGTCAGACAACCTCTGAGCCAACCTGCACCAGTGTGAACTGGAACAAGAACGATCCTCTACAGCCGTCGGATAACACCCATCAGGTGAATCCAAGCCGTTAATCACGCTCTGGCCCAGAGGTCAGAATGCATCAACCAGACTGAAGTGCTTGCCTCCTTATTGGTAAAGGATGCAGCGGTACGAGCCTATAGAACAGATCCTGTTCAAGTAAGGTCGTGCTACAATCAGCAGCGTCTCGCCTTATAAACTGCTCCAGCGTCGTCTAAACTAGCGAGGTGGGACTAATTAGAGAGCAGCCATGCAGCAGCGCCTACTCAGCCAGAGCATGGAAGGGTACCCGGATCATGGCCCATGATCAAAGCCCAGCCCATGTGAGGAATTATTTATGATCTTTTTTTTTTGGAAACTTGAATTATTTATGATCTCGTTGTCCTCTTTCCATTTTCGTTGCATCAGCTGTGGAGTCTGGAGATATTGAAGCAGTTTAATATCTAATGCTGCATGGCCTATACTTTCCATTTATATTTACGAAAATGGTAAATTCTTACCTTTTTTCATTGACACTTACTCTTTTTTCTTTTCCAAATTAAATTACAGTCGGCCACTAGAAGTAGCAGACTGCACCCTGCCAGATTGGAGACATCACACAGAGACAGAGCATACACTTGTTTGGTATAGTACTTTGGTGGCATTTACAGCATCTTTCCAAGCAAAGGAAAGTCTTGTTCTGAATTCCATAGCTGGATTGCCATTCATAATGGGACTCTACACAACATTTCCTTCCTGAACATACTTGCAGTAGGCAAACAGCCTACTGTTTTCTCAAAGTCAAAGGTGCAGAGTTCCCATCATTTTTTTTATCTGGCTACTACTAAGTACTAAGAGACAGACTGAATACAAGCGCCATGTTGCCAAGGAAGAACTTCTTCCTCCCATCTTGCTCATGTGCCATGTGTGGTCTTCAGAGTTCAGACAGTAGAAGCAAGGGATCACCTCTGTTTCAGCTGCCAGTTTGCTAAGTACTCCTAATTATGCCCTGGCATTAATCTTGGATATGATTGTTTCAATGTGTTTCAAACACTTAAGGAAGCAATCACTAAGCCTTCTTTTTCTTGGAGAGCAACACCCACTCTTGTCTCCCTGAACATGGTTTACCAGGAGTTACCACATCTTCAGAGCATTACTTTACGGATTCAGGAAAATGTTGAAAGATGAGCTGAAGTCAGACTTCCACACAACATTTGGGTTGCTAGCTTCATGTTACACAGATCTTTGTAAAATAATTTCGGTTTGTGAGAAATATTTATTCAGGTCTAGAGAAGATGAGTCCTGCAGAAATCAGTCTCTACATATTTATTCAGCCGCGAGTTTCACGCCATCTGGGTCAACTTCCTCTCCCAGGTCAGTACTAAAATTATCTCACTGCTACCCTCACTGTCAGATTACCCATCTACTGGTCTTGTAGTCAATTACCTTGGGCAGTAGAGCACTAACAGGATCCAAATTACTTCACACACATGGATGCAGTGTGACATGTCGTGTCGGATCAAAGCGTTGAATCGGCCTCAATCAGAACCAAACCACTACTAATAATTTCCTCTCCCAATATTATACTGTGAACTGAATCATACATAGCTTCAGATGTATGATCAAGGAAGGAGATTTGTTGGTTAAACAAGTTCGAAAAGAAAAATGTATCTGCATTCCAGATCCATTGTAGTAGAACTGAATCATGCATAGTTCCCAAGAAAATTGGTTGCCACAAGACTAAAAAGAGAGTTGCAAAAGCAAACAAATTATTGTACTCTGATCAAGGAGAAATGGTTTTCAGAGAGTTGCAAAAGCAAAAAAAGAATTGTTGAAGTCTGTCAGACAACCTCTAGGCCACCCCGCACCAGTTTAACCAGGCAGGAACGATCCTCTACAGCCATCGGATAACACCCACAGGTTGTTTTCAGAGAGTTGCAAAAGCAAAAAAAATTTGTTGAAGTCTGTCAGACAACCTCTAGGCCACCCTGCACCTGTTTAACCAGGCAGGAACGATCCTCTACAGCCATCGGATAACACCCATCAGGTTGTTTTCAGAGAGTTGCAAAAGCAAAAAAAGAATTGTTGAAGTCTGTCAGACAACCTCTAGGCCACCCCCTGCCCTGCACCAGTTTAACCAGGCAGGAACGATCCTTCTACAGCCAACGGATAACACCCATCAGGTGATCCTGACCATTAATCACACTCTGGCCTAGAGGTGAGAATGCATCAACCAGACATGAGTGCTTGCCTCCTTATTGGTAAAGGATGCAGCGATACAAGCCTATAGAACAGATCCTGTTCAAGTAAGGTCCTGCTATCATGAGCAGCGCCTCGCCTCATAAACCACTCCAGCGTCCCTTAAACTGGCGAGGTGGGACTAATTGAGAATTGCAGGCACATGCAGCAGCGCCTCCTAGGCAGAGCTTGGAAGGAAGGGCACGAGAATGAGCAAAGCCCAGCCCATCAGAGAAATGTTCAGCTGTGGAGATTTTGAACTAGTTTAAATATATGGCAAATGCTGCATAGCCCACGTCTGATCAGCAGTAAGGAATAGTTGATTCGAAAAAAAAACAGCAAGGAATAATTTCTCAACATCTCTGAAACAGGCTAAGTCAGTGGCTACAATAACATGTGTAGGAAGCGCTGACAACAGACGTTGACAACCTGATTGACAACAGATAATGTCGCTCGTCAACGCCTCGCCAAGCTAATGAATAGGACGCAAGTGTGAGCACCTATACAGGTTGCTCCGGAACACCGCAGACACTACAGGCGTCGATCGGCCGGTCGACAAGGGGCTCGGCTCCATTCTTCTTCTGCAGAGTGTGCGAGCTTCTAGTTGTTGTACCTGAAAACCAGAATGCATATACGACTGAAAAATGGCACAGACAAAACAATCAGGCTCAGTACCCTTGAAGAGACATACTGGGGAATGATAACTTTTGTATGTTTTGGCTAGAAAAGAAGATTTAATTTCTTTAATCAGCATCTTTTTTGCTGCCTGGACTATTCTTCTAGTCTAGTCATAAAACAAGAATGCACCAGCCGGGAATCGAACCCGTGTCTGTACACGTGGCAGGGTACTATTCTACCACTAGACCACTGGTGCCATTGATGAGTTGGCGCTCGAGGGATCTCAACGAATTCTCAAAAATAATAATAATTAGAGAGAAGAAGAAAAAAGGCAACACCGGAACTTGACAGACAGAACACATACATCCTTTGTAGATTTGCTGACTCTGCTGTTCAAAAGTAGTCCAGCGGGAAAACTACTTGCTGCAACTTCCATTGGGCGACGCTCACTTCGTCCTCTGTGAGGAGCATAGCGACGATCCTAGGTGCTCAGGCCGGCAAGCCGAAGCACCAGGCATGCAAAAACCTGTCAGCCTGAACATGGTTTCAAACTGAAACCTACTTTGTAACATGGTTTCGACAAGATGAGCAGAGGCAGTACCAAAAACAGAGCAAGCAGCAAGGATTAATACATATGTTAATTTCCCTACCTGAACCAGCCTTACGAATAATTGAACATGTGGAACCAGCCTTATGAACAAGATTCATCTCTTGGAACTCAGGATCCCAACCAAAGAATGGCAGGAGATGCAAGCTATGTGCAGTTCAGAAAACGTGGCCCAACCAACCTTGAATATGAAAGCGTGCACTTCTAGTTATGCCCTGGTATTAATCTTTTTTTTTAAACAAAGGGGTTCCCCCCCTCTCCATTTTATTGAATAAAACGGAGAACAATATCCGAGATAGTAAGCTCTCGAGCCTGCCTAAGATAGCAGGCCAGAAGTACTCTCTCCGTTCCAAAATAGATGTCATCTATTTTGGAACGGAGGGAGTAGCAGCATGCTACAAAACAGATGGTCCAACAAGACATATCCAGAGCTATCAGCTAATTAGGCGAATCTAACCAATTATAGAAAGTTATCCCCACGCGGGAGGCGAGATCATCCCGTATGAGCCTTCAGAATGCCCTGGTATTAATCTTGGATATGATTTTTCGTACTCCCTCCGATCTATATTACTTGTCGCAAATTTAGTACAACTTCAGTACAAAACTGTACTAACGCTACCACAAGTAATATGAATCGGATGGAGTATGTTGTTTCAAAGTCTTAAGCATCATACTATCATACATGCTTTCAGGTGTGTGGGGTCAAAGATAGAGATTATGTGGTTAAAGTAATTCAAAAGGAGAAATGCATATGATCTTCACATGTTTTAGTTAAGAAAGTGTGCCTTTGTTGCCAGAAGGAAGGAATTGGAAATTGCAAGGCAAAAAAAGAAAAAGAAAAAGAAAAAGATTTTCTAGTCTGTCAGACAACCTCCCACTAGGCCACTCTCATCAGGTGATCCTGGTCGTTAATCACGCTTTGGCCCGGTGGTCAGAATGCATCAACCGGACATGAGTGCTTGCCTCCTTATTGGTAAAGGATGCAGCGGTACGAGCCTATAGAACAGATCCTGTTCAAGTAAGGTCGTCATACAAACGGCTGCGCCTCGCCTTATAAACAGGTTTGGCGTCGCCTAAACTAGCGAGGTGGGACTAATTAGGGAGCAGGCATGCAGTGCTGCACTTCCTCGGGCAGAGCATGGAAGAAGGGTACTCGGCCCATGTAGCTGGGATGAGAATGAGCAAAGCCCGGCCCATCAGAGGAACGTTCAGCAGTGGAGATTTTGATAGTTTTTTTGTTTTCTTTAGCTTTTATGCGAAATGAAATTGCGGTCGGCCATTACAAAAGTAGCCGACACACTGCCATGTTAGAGAGAAGAGTGAAAAAATGCAAGAACAAAACTGAGAGAAAAATGGGCGTGTTGTATAACTCTGAAACACGACAGACAGAACATACACTAGTCTGTTGAAGTACATTTGTTGCATTTACATCCTTTGCTGACCCAGCTGTTCAAAAGTACTACAGCAGGAAAACTACTTGCTGCAACCCACATTCGGCGACCGTCAGGTCGTCCCCTACATGGAGCACGACGATCCTAGGCACCCGGGCCGGCAAGCCGAAGCGCCGGGCATGCAAAAACTGCCAGACTGAACATGGTTCCAAACTGAAACCCACTTTGGAACATGGTTTCAACGGGATGAATTGAAGGCAAGATGGGACCAAAAAAAGGGACCAGCAGCAAGGATTAGTGTATCTTAATTTGTCAGCATCTCTCTGAAACAGGACCAGTTCATCGCGTCTGGGCAGGCCGGCAGCACCTTCAGCTCACCTTGTTGGCTGGTTCATCGGGCACACCGATAACCTGTAGCTAAAAGGTTTGTTTGGTTCAGCCTTCTGGACCAGATTCATGTCCAGAAACTCAGAATCCCAACCAACGAATGGCATGTGCAGTTCAGAAAACGTGGAGCTCAGGCTGCAAGTGGGACTGGAGGTGGGAGTCCCACTAAAATCCACCTAGTCCCAATACAATTTGGTGTTTGAAAAGTGGACATCCCACCAAAATAAATGTAGATTATGTGGGTATAAGTGGGCATCCCACTTAACCGGGAAGCTGCGGTTAACATCACTGAATTCAGACTTTCAGACTCCGCTCACTGGCCCGTCGCTGGCGACAACCCCGCGGACAAGAGCACCCACACGGAGTTCGACATGGAGGGCGTGTGGCGCGGCATGGAGGAGTACCGCCGCCTGGGCCTGGCGCGCTCCGTCGGCGTCAGCAACTTCTCGGCCACCAAGATGGAGCGGCTGCTGGCGCTCGCCGCCGTGCCGCCGGCCGTGAACCAGGTGGAGCTCAACGTGGGGTGGAGGCAGGAGAAGGTGCGGGAGGTCTGCGCGCGGCACGGCGTCGTCGTGGCCGCCTACTCACCGCTGGGCGCGTACGGCGCATCATGGGGCTCAGACGCCGTGATGCACAGCGGCGGCATGCACGACGTCGCCGCGTACGGCCTCTTCGGCATGGGGTGTGGCGCGGCCTGGTCGCGCTCGACTCGCGCGCAATGCGATGCGAGCACGGCCGGCGTCCACGCTGGCCCTCGTGGACCGTGGTCTCGTCCGAGCCCATCGCTCCCAGCTGGTACGCCGGCACCGACCGGTCCATGATGCTGGGCAACTGCCTCTTGCGCTCCGGAGGGACGAGCCGTTGCCGGGAGCACCGTCAGCATCTCCAGCAAGCGGTTGCGCGCGGCGTGGAAGGCGTCGGCGGGGCTCTCCATCGAGAGGAACCCGGCGGTACGCGCATAGATGCTGGTCTCCAGCGCGAGGGAGAAGAGAGGCGGCCGGAGGAGCAGCGCGCTACCGGCTGCCAGGTCGGAGGGGCGGCGGCTCGACTCGGACTCTACACAAGAGCTCAGTGCGGAAGTGAGGCTGGAGGAGAGACTGGGCTAGTGGGGTGGTGGGTTCCCAGCGGGCTAAATGGGACAACCCACTTATTTCTTCTGTTGTCCAACGGGTGCCCATCAAGATGATTAAGTGGGATGAGCTTAATTAGTCCCACTTATGCCCACTCCCACCTGCAGCCTGACGTGGAGCAGACAATCTTGAAGCAGAGCACTCCTGATTATGGCCTGGCATTAAAGTTGAATATGATTTTTCTTCGTATAATGTTTCAAACTCTTAAGCAAGCAATTAATAAGCCTTGTTTTTTTGCAGAGCAGCACTCATTCGTGTCACCTGGATCACCAGGTTTACCATGCCACCTGTAGTAGGCAAACCACCGACTGTTTACTCAAAGGTGCAGAGTTCCCACCAAAAAATTTATCCGGCGGCACCCAGGATCGCGCGAGGGAGGCGTGCATATCCACCATGTTCATGCATACCAGGACCAGTGGATGTAATTTCCTGTAATGTATGCTGGATGTGCAATGTTTTTCCCTGTATGTCATACCTTTGCTTGATCGGTTTTGGTCCTGTGCTAATTTCCCATCGTAATGGGCTCAAATTATCTAATTTAGCCTAAAGACATGTACGAACTTTAATGGGCCCATTAAGTTAATGGGCCGTTACCAGGCCGAAAGTTAATGGTCGGCCCTCTTACCTCCCGGGTCGTTAACAGGCCGACATCGAAGCAGGCAACAGGTGGGCCCATTTGATTTCACGGGCCATTAACAGGCCGCTACTAAATTCAGCCTACATATGGCCCAACTATACTGTTGGCCTTTGGCAGGCCGAAAGAGACAGCGGGCTTGTACTAGACTATGAAGAGCATGGGCCGCTAAGAGGCCGAAAGTCAGGTCGTATTGTAAATGGCCCAACTATGTTGTGTGCCTTTAGCAGGCCGAAAGAGAAACCAGACTGGTATTGGACCATGAAAGGCATGGGCCGTTAAAAGGCCAAAACTCAGGTCCGACTACAAATGGGAGCGGGATCCAGAGGAAACGGGATCCAGAGGAAACGGGATCCAGAGGGAACGGGAGAAGAAGACGGGAAGGAGAAGCAGCGAGCGGGGCAGAGCCGTGACCAGAGTTGGAAACGAGGTGGAGCGACGCTGGTCTCCGGTGAGGTTGCTGTAGAGCCGAAGGAGCTGAGTAGGCCGGTGCCTCGCGGGCTGCGGCCGAAGCTGCTGCTGGTGGTGGTGGATCGAAGGAGGCAGGGGAGTGCACTGGTTGGATCGGTGGGGAAAACTAGAAGAAGGCGGGTGGCGGCTGCATCGGAGGGATCCCAAGAAGGATTTTTGGAGAGAGTGGCGGCGACGGCGGGAACGGAATGGATGGGACAGATCTCCTAGGTTTTAGGGTTAGGTGGGATTAGGTTAGGGGCTATCTTGTCCCTCCGATCGTAATCGGACAGACGGAAAAATAGGCTAGGGAGTCCACTAAATAAAACAAAGATATTTTAGGGATGTTTGGGGATGATCTGAATCCATCGGTGATAACTGAGCGGGTCGGGTTCGGGGCAGGTTTCGGACGCACGCGAGGGATCTGAGAGAGGTCAACGAAGACAAGGGTCTGACAAAATGAGAACGGGGGCAAAGAGAGAAGGGGCAACTGCAAATGGCTACGAGTTTTATGAAAACATGTGGATGCAATGCACATGATGCCATGATGAAATGCAACAAACAAAAATAAATCACACGGCGAAACTCAAAATAGCTAGAAGTCTTCTGGAGCGTCGGTCTCGGGGCGTCACACTACAGTTGCAGGTGGAGTCACGTGGAGTCTGGGAATAGCAGCGGTGCTCATGGCGCATCTCAAGTCCAACGTACATGGAGGTTCAACGCATGGATGAATCCAAGGTTGTGAAGAATATTCGTCAAGGTGGAGTTTGTTAGAGTTGTGTCGAATATTATTGTACAAAGTAGGTTAGAGTTGGAATTGTAGTTGTATTGTGTTTAGATAGGATACAGAGTCGTGTTCAAGTAGGGCACTTGTATCCCAGGCCTCTCATATATAGCGGGGGTAGACACACGATGGAACCTATGCCAACATAATAGCATAGGCAAGGAGGGGTGCCGGTGGCGTATGCCGGCGCCTGGGCGGTCGGGCTGTGGTATTGCAGCGGTGTCATGGGGAGGAGCACCCGTAGTCATATGCCCCGGGGATGTAGCCATATCGGTGAACCTCGTTAACAAATCTCGGTGTCGTGCTTGTGTGATTGCTTGGTCTTCGGATGATCAACGGAGTGCCTCGGACTTACTCTAACAACCACAATAAGATCTCCAGCAGCAAGCAACACTAAAATAGCAGTAAAAATACAAGCAACAGCAGAGCCACACTCAAAGAGCAGTAAAAGAGCAACAACAGCAAGCATCACTAGCAGCGGCAACTTGGAAAGCAAATAGGGCAGCAGTAAAATTGAGACCAGCAGCAAAAGCAGCGTTAGGGATG
>NC_041381.1:59803503-59835156 GCF_002162155.2 Triticum dicoccoides
CGGGAGAGAAGGCCTCACCTTCCTAGCCGGGATCCAGCCACCGTTGAGGACCACCAGGACCGCTGTCGTTGAGGGTCCCCTGCGCAAGTCATCGTCGCCGCCGTCTCCTTGTTCTTGCGGGTGAGAGGAAAGGGGCAAGGGAGAGCGAACCAGATTACCAGAACGAGATCTCCAGTTCGTGGTCAAAGGGGTATTTTCGACTTTTCTTGTGGGACCCAGTCAAGAGGGGGCAAAATAGCAAAGTTCCATGTAACTGGTGTCACTAGATTAAATACAAAGTAAGGGATGGCAAATTAGCAAAGAGCAAAGAAAGAGGTGGCAAATAATCAAGGGTACCGATAACTGCCACACGTGTGGGCGTTAAGGGATCTGCCCACACGTTTTGTGTGGTGCCTAAGAGGACCAGCCCATACGCTTGTGTGTGGGCAAAACAACTAGCATCCACACGCCTTTTTTTTCCTCCCGGTCTCTCTTATACGCGTGCGTGTGGGCGAAATAGATAACACCCACATGCCCGGTACGTCAGGCCTCGTACCTCGTGGTCCCGCACGCCCCATGTGACACTTTACCGCGCACACGCAGTTGCCATGGGCCGGACCCTCGTCTATGTTCGTTTAAGTGCAGTTGCCATGTCGCTGAACTACGGTTGCCATGTCGGACAACTACAGTTGCCATGTCTGCTCAACTGCAGTTGCCATCTCAGGTCAAAGTTCCAGATTGCTATTTTTTGGACAACTACAGTTGTTGCCATGTGTGGTCTGGTCTACTACAGTTGCCATGATTTCAAAACTTTAGGAGTTGCCACCTACTAACACTAGGCAGTTGCCATCTCAGGTCAAAGTTCCAGATTGCCATTTTTTGGACAACTACAGCTGTTGCCATGTGTGGTCTGGTCTACTGCGGTTGCCATGATTTCAAAACTTTAGGAGTTGCCACCTACTAACACTAGGTAGTTGTCATGTAGCACTGAAAAAATGGCATGGCAAAAAAACATGTTCAGGTAAAAGAGAGAGTTGCCATGTGCTTACAAGCACGTTGAAAGATCGTGGATGTCGCCTAGAGGGGGGTGAATAGGCGTTTTTAAAATAATTATGGTTTAGGCTTGAACAAATGCGGAATAAACCTAGCGGTTAATTTGTCAAGCACAAAACCTAAAACAACTAGGCTCACCTATGTGCACCAACAACTTATGCTAAGCAATATAAGCAAATATGTGATAGCAAGATATATGACAAAGAACAATATGGCTATCACAAAGTAAAGTGCATAAGTAAAGGGCTCGGGTAAGAGATAACCGAGGCACGCGGAGACGATGATGTATCCCGAAGTTCACACCCTTGCGGATGCTAATCTCCGTTTGGAGCGGTGTGGAGGCACAATGCTCCCCAAGAAGCCACTAGGGCCACCGTAATCTCCTCACGCCCTCGCACAATGCAAGATGTCGTGATTCCACTAAGGGACCCTTGAGGGTGGTCACCGAACCCGTACAAATGGCGACCCTTGGGGGCAGTCACCGAACCCGTACACTTTGGCAACCCTTGGGGGCGGTCATCGGTACCCGTCAAATTGCTCGGGGCGATCTCCACAACCTAATTGAAGACCCCGACGCTTGCCCGGAGCTTTACACCATAATGATTAAGCTCCGAACACCACCAACCGTCTAGGGCGCCCAAGCACCCAAGATGAACAAGCTCAAGGGCACCGAGCACCCAAGAGTAATAAGCTTCTCAACTTGTAACTTCCACGTATCATGTGGAGAACTCAAACTGATGCACCAAATGCAATGGCAAGGGCACACGGAGTGCCCAAGTCCTTCTCTCCCAAATCCCACCAAAGCAACTAATGCTAGGGAGGAAAATGAGAGGAAGAACGAAAGAAGAACACAAAGAACTCCAAGATCTAGATCCACGGGGTTCCCCTCACTTAGAGGAGAAAGTGATTGGTGGAAATGTGGATCTAGATCTCCTCTCTCTTTTCCCTCAAGAACTAGCAAGAATCATTGGAGGGATTGAGAGTTAGCAAGCTCGAAGAAGGTTAACAAGGGGGGCAAAAACGAGCTCAAGAGATGGGGAACCATTGGGGAAGAAGACCCCCTTAAATAGGTCCCCACGAATCTGCCCGTTATGTGCAGAAACCTGTAGGACCGGTACAACTGGTACACGAACCGGTACAACTGGTCAAAGCAGAGGAAAAACCAACCTGGGAAAAGCTCTAAGCGGTACAATAGCCTGGGGAACCGGTAGTACCGGTTAAACCGGTCAACAACCGCCCAAGAACCGCTCCAAAACAGAAACTAGTCCGGTGGTAGAGCGGTACATGGCCGGTACAACCTCCGGACCAATTCTGGAGCGGTACAACCGCTCCAAACACCGGTTGTACCGGTCAACCGGTACAACCTCTCTACGGGGCGGTACAACCTCTCTATGTAAAACATGCAATATCAAAACAGCCACAACTTTCGCATACGTGCTCCGAATTCGATGAAACCAAGTTTGTTGGAAAGCTAGCAACAAGGGCTAACACAATCTTGATAGAAATATCAATAAGAAGCAAATGAGAAAAGGCCCATAAGAAAATGGTGAGAACCCTTCCTTGGATAAGACCGGTAAAACCTCCAACGCCGAAAACATCATAGAAGACGCATGCGAACTCCGTTTTCGATGAACTCAAGCTTGTCATCAAGATGACCATAAGCTCTAAGACTCACAAAGAGAACCAAACAAGAACAAATAAACATGATGCAAGGATGCAATAGTTTGAGATCTCTACTAACGATACGATCAAGCTACCAACTTGAGAGCCCCCCTTGATAGTACGGCAAACGATCCTATAAACCGGTCTCCCAACTACCACCACGAGACCGGTAAAATAGAAAACCTATCAAGGGCAAACCTTTGCCTTGCACATGGTCCAGTTGAGCTAGATGAAGACGATCTTGACTCCCTCAAGTTGGACCACCTTTCTTGATTGCGTTGGCTCGATGAAGACTAGATGATTGCTCCCCCATAGTCACTATGGGTGAGCGACTCTTCGGCACATCTTCACAAGTCCATTGACACCAAATGGATGGCAAGATTCAAACTTGATTGCTCCCCCATACTCCATTATGGGTGAGCCACTCTTCGTGTTGCTCCACTTGAACTTGCACACAGCAAACTTGATGACGATCACCACTTGATGTCATCCTCCATGGGTTGTATGGGATCTTCCTCTTGACGCAAGACCATGGAAACATACCTAACCCCACAAAGAACTCTCACGTAGACCATGGGTTAGTACACAAAGCGTAATGAACAATGCTTACCATACCATGGGAACACTTGGTCCCTCTCGGTACAACTTGTGCGCTTTGTGTGTTGATCAACTTGAATCACTCTCTGTACTTAGGCTAGATCAACCTTGAATCTTTCCAACTCTCTTCATTTGGATGATATCTTGAAGGTAAACATGAATGATCACATAATCTTCTTCTTCAAGACATGCTTGCAATAAGCTCAACACTCACATGACCAATCTTTGGATAATTCCTTAATAGCACCTTGGTCAACTCATAAACTCCTTGGAACCAACACATGGACTTCAAGAAAAGCCTATGGACAAAACCTTCAAATATAACTCAAGGCAACCATTAGTCCATAGAGATTGTCATCAATTACCAAAACCAAACATGGGGGCATCGCATGTTCTTTCAATCTCCCCCATTTTGGTAATTGATGACAATCACTTTCAAGAGAGTTTATATAAGGAATTATGCATCACCATGCAATACAACAACCAATAGTGCATGCAAATGAGATGCAAATGCTAAGGAACAAAACCAAAGCAAGAGGAGACAACTCTCTAAACTTCTCCACACAACTCTCTGAAACTTCTCCCCCATTGGCATCGATTGCCAAAATGGGCTAAAAGCTTAGAAGGCCAATATAAAATGTGTTCCTCCATAAATTGTGTATTTCTCAACAAGAGAGTGGAATGCAATACACATATCCAACGGTAAATACTTGGAGGAAGACAAACTATATTGAGGCCCATAGATTGCAAAAGGAAGATATGCCACAAAGACATAATCAAAGAGAGAAACACACGATCAAGCAATCAAAAGATACCAATTGAAGCAAGCTAGGCCAATGATCCTACGACCCACATGAATAAAGGACATTATGATAAGAGTGGAGCAGTGTTCCAAAGAAACTAGAGAAGCTCCCCATGATTTGTGCACATCAAGAATTTTTGTATTTGGATACAAAGTGCACAAAATAGGATCATAGCTCCCCCAAAATCAATAGAAACTTACAACAAGTGCAAAGAGAGCATATAGGAAACTAAGCCTAGTACTTGCAACAAACACATGGTTGAGCAACAAGTAAAAGAGGCAACTTAGGAATAGGCTCAACCAAAATGATGTGTGTGAGTCATGGCGAAGCACTTGAGAACACTAAAATTAAGATGAGCATTAAGCATCAACATAGTCTTGAAAGAATGAGGCACACGGTGCAAGGCCTATCATTCCCACACACAATTGGCAAACGGGTTCACAAGCTTGCTAATAAGCAAAAGAGAACCTATGCTTGTGACAACCCGTGGTGAAGATAGACGAGGGGAGGCTCATCAAGACGAGGGATACCAATTAAGATGGTAAAAGCCTCGTAAAGATAAGCAAGAGGAAAATAATCTTCACCACACAAAAGTGCATCAAGATGCAATGAGATACGACACGCACTCAAGGCAAAAGCTTTCACGGAGCCACCAAAGAAATAACATAAGAAAGACAAGGTGGACGTGAAAGAAAGGATATCAACTAGAGATGTAATTTCTCTCAAGTGTATAATGTTCTAGGTAGACGAAATCATGATGATATATATCTACAAAGAAGGATGTACACCTGAAATAGTTACAACAAGAAGGAATGAGATAACCAAAACGAAGTCATAAATATACCAATAAGATATTTGCTTGAAAGCATAGCACTTGGCTAGATATGGTCTCATTGTATATAAATGAAGTCCAAACACACATCCATCAAAGGCATCACAACTAGCAACAAGAGATCATCGTTGGGATGCTTTGAGAAAGGAAACAAGTATCACAAGATATGAAATGAATATCATGCCAAGATGCAACCTACACAAGGTTGAATGCAAGAGGAGAAAGCATGAATAGATACTTGTTACCAAGATATCATTGGAAGGATGTAGTAGATACCAATTGAAGGTAGATAGTAGTTCATTGATCATCCTAGCTTGACTCCAATATGCACATGGTGACAACACCTTCCGTGTGAGTGAGCTGAGCATCCAATGTATCTCCAAATGTTCCTAGAAGAACAACACAAACTAAACGATACCCAAACTCATTGGGACCAAATAGTTAGAAAAACCAATACATAGGACAAACTCCACATAAATATGTGCATATAGATATGAAAATGAATTTCATACACATCTCATCCGATTTGAGACTTGGTGGAGATCCCCTATATATTGAGTCAAAGAAAGAAAGCATGCCAAATAAAATACATGAAGTAAACATGCATGCTCAAGACTTTCAAAACCTGAAACCTAAAGAGAAAGAAATGCCAAGTGAAAAGGATACCAAATGGAGAAATCATCACTTGGAAGATATCATTAAAGATACATCAAGGAATGAGATATCCATTGATACACACTAAACTAAAGATGTCAAACTCCCAAAGAGAGGATGGTTCCAAACAAACCAAGCTCTCAACAAAGTTTCATCATGGCACAAAGTACCAAAAAGAAATGGCTTGCCTTCTGTTGGGGAACGTAGCAGAAATTCAAAATTTTCCTACATGTCACCAAGATCTATCTATGGAGAAACCAGCAACGAGGGGAAGGTGAGTGCATCTACATACCCTTGTAGATTGCTAAGCGGAAGCGTTCAAGAGAACGGGGTTGAAGGAGTCATACTCGTCGTGATCCAAGTCACCGGAGATCCTAGTGCCGAACGGACGGCACCTCCGCGTTCAACACACGTACAGCCCAGTGACGTCTCCCATGCCTTGATCCAGCAAGGAGAGAGGGAGAGGTTGAGGAAGACTCCATCCAGCAGCAGCACAATGGCATGGTGGTGATGGAGGAGCGTGGCAATCCTGCAGGGCTTCGCCAAGCACCGCGAGAGAGGAGGAGTACTTGGGAGAGGGGAGGGCTGCGCCAGAACTTGTGGTGCGGCTACCCTCCCACCCCCCACATATATATAGGGGCAAGGGAGAGGGGGGCCGGCCCCCTCAGATCCAATCTGAGGAGGGGGCGGCGGCCAAGGGGGGGAGGAGTGCCTCCCAAGTCAAGTGGAGGCCCTCCCCCTTAGGGTTTTCCCCTTCCCATGCGCATGGGCCTTGGGGGGCTGGTGCCCCTGGCCCATTAAGGCTAGGGCGCTCCCCTACAGCCTATGCTACTGTATTGGACGTGGTGGAACAATTTCCGGACCTCCGGACCCCTCCGGAATCCTCCGGAACCTTCTGGAAGCTTCCCGGTACAATACCGAAAAAACCCTAACTTTTTCTGGAACCCGAACAACAACTTTCCATATATAAATCTTTACCTCCGGACCATTCCGGAACTCCTCGTGACGTCCGGGATCTCATCCGGGACTCCGAACAACATTCGGTAACCACATACAAACTTCCTTTATAACCCTAGCGTCATCGAACCTTAAGTGTGTAGACCCTACGGGTTCGGGAATCATGCAGACATGACCGAGACGTTCTCCGGTCAATAACCAACAGCGGGATCTGGATACCCATGTTGGCTCCCACATGTTCCACGATGATCTCATCGGATGAACCACGATGTCAAGGACTCAATCGATCCCGTATACAATTCCCTTTGTCTAGCGGTATTGTACTTGCCCGAGATTCGATCGTCGGTATGCCGATACCTTGTTCAATCTCGTTACCGGCAAGTATCTTTACTCGTTCCCGCAACACATCATCCCGTGATCAACTCCTTGGTCACATTGTGCACATTATGATGATGTCCTACCGAGTGGGCCCAGAGATACCTCTCTGTTAACCGGAGTGACAAATCCCAGTCTCGATTCGTGCCAACCCAACAGACACTTTCGGAGATACCTGTAGTGCACCTTTATAGCCACCCAGTTACGTTGTGACATTTGGTACACCCAAAGCATTCCTACGGTATTCGGGAGTTGCACAATCTCATGGTCTAAGGAAATGATACTTGACATTAGAAAAGCTTTAGCATACGAACTACACGATCTTTGTGCTAGGCTTAGGATTGGGTCTTGTCCATCACATCATTCTCCTAATGATGTGATCCCGTTATCAACGACATCCAATGTCCATGGTCAGGAAACCGTAACCATCTATTGATCAACGAGCTAGTCAACTAGAGGCTTACTAGGGACATGGTGTTGTCTATGTACCCACACATGTATCTGAGTTTCCTAACAATACAATTATAGCATGGATAATAAACGATTATCATGAACAAGGAAATATAATAATAACTAATTTATTATTGCCTCTAGGGCATATTTCGAATAGTCTCCCACTTGCACTAGAGTTTATAATCTAGTTCACATCGCCATGTGATTAACACTGATAGGTCACATCGCCATGTGACCAACATCCAAAGAGTTTACTAGTGTCACTAAACTAGTTCACATCACCATGTGATTAAGACTCAATGAGTTCTGGGGTTTGATCATGTTTTGCTTGTGAGAGAGGTTTTAGTCATCGGGTCTGCAACATTCAGATCCGTATGTATTTCGCAAATTCTCTATGTCATATTGTAAATGCTGCTTCCGCGCTCCACTTGGAGCTATTCCAAATGGTTGCTCCACTATACGTATCCGGTTTGCTACTCAGAGTCATTCGGATAGGTGTTAAAGCTTGCATCGACGTAACCCTTTATGCCGAACTCTTTATCACCTCCATAATCGAGAAACATGTCCTTATTTACTCCAAGGACAATTTTGACCGCTGTCCAATGATCCATTCCTGGATCATTCTTGTACCCCTTGACTGACTCATGGCAAGGCACACTTCCGGTGCGGTATACAGCATAGCATACTATAGAGCCTACGTCTGAAGCGTAGGGGACGGTCTTCGTCCTTTCTCTCTCTTCTGCCGTGGTCGAGCTTTAACTCTTAACTTCATACCTTACAACTCAGGCAAGAACTCCTTCTTTGACTGATCCATCTTGAACACCTTCAAGATCATGTCAAGGTATGTGCTCATTTGAAAGTACCATTAAGCATTTTTTGATCTATCCTCATAGATCTTGATGCTCAATGTTCAAGTAGCTTAATCCAGGTTTTCTATTGAAAAACACCTTTCAAATAACCCTATATGCTTTCCAGAAAATCATTTCTGATCAACAATATGTCAACAACATATACTCATCAGAAATTCTATATTGCTCCCACTCACTTCTTTGGAAATACAAGTTTCTCATGAACTTTGTATAAACCCAAAATCTTTGATCATCTCATCAAAGCACACATTCCAACTCCGAGATGCTTACTCCAGTCCTTAGAAGGATTGCTGGAGCCAGCATACCTTTTAGCATCCTTAGGGTCGAAAAAACTTTCTGATTGTATCACATGCAACCTTTCCATACGAAGACTGGTAAGGAAACTCATTTTGACATCCATCTGCCAGATTTCATAAATGCAGCTAATGCTAACATGAATCCGACGGACTTAAGCATCACTACGGATGCGAAAATCTCATCGTAGTCAACTCCTTGAACTTGTGAAAAACTCTTCGCCACAAGTCAAGCTTCATAGACGGTGACATTACCATCCACGTCCGTCTTCTTCTTAAAGATCCATTTATCTCAATGGCTTGCCGATCATTGGGCAAGTCCACCAAAGTCCATGCTTTGTTCTGATACATGGATCCTATCTCGGATTTCATGGCTTCTAACCATTTGTCGGAATTTGGGCCCACCATCGCTTCTCCATAGCTCGTAGGTTCATTGTTGTCTAGCAACATGACCTTCAAGACAGGATCACCGTACCACTCCGAAGCAGTACGCGTCCTTGTCGTCCTACGAGGTTCGGTAGTGACTTGATCCGAAGCTTCATGATCATAAGCTTCCACTTCAATTGGTGTAGGTGCCACGGGAACAACTTCCTGTGCCCTGCTACACACTCGTTGAAGTGATGGTTCAATAACCTCATCAAGTCTCCACTATCCTCCCACTCAATTCTCGAGACAAACCTTTCCTCGACAAAGGACCCGATTCAAGAAACAATCCCTATGCTTTCGGATCTGAATTAGGAGGTATACCCAACTGTTTTGGGTGTCCTATGAAGATGCATTTTATCCGCTTTGGGTTCGAGCTTATCAACCTGAAACTTTTTCACATAAGCGTCGCAGCCCCAAACCTTTAAGAAACGACAACTTAGGTTTCTCCAAACCACAGTTCAAATGATGTCGTCTCAACGGAATTACGTGGTGCCCTATTTAAAGTGAGTGCGGTTGTCTCTAATGCCTAACCCATGAACGATAGTGGTAATTCGATAAGAGATATCATGGTACGCATCATATCCAATAGGGTGCAACTATGATGTTCGGACACACCATTACACTATGGTGTTCCAGGCGGTGTTAATTGTGAAACAATTTCCACAATGTCTTAATTGTGTGCCAAAGCTCGTAACTCAGATACTCATCTCTATGATCATATCATAGAAATTTTATCCTCTTGTCACAATGATCTTCAACTTCACTCTGAAATTACTTGAACCATTCAATAATTCAGACTTGTGTTTCATCAAGTAAATATACTCAGTATCTACTTAAATCATCCGTGAAGTAAGAACATAACGATATTCACTGCATGCCTCAACACTCATTGGACTGCACACATCAAAGTGTGTTACTTCCAACAAGTTGCTATCTTGTTCCATCCTACTGAAAACGAGGCTTTTCAGTCATCTTGCCTATGTGGTATGATTTGCATATCTCAAGTGATTCAAAATCAAGTGAGTCCAAACGATCCATCTGCATGGAGTTTCTTCATGCGTATACACCAATAGACATGGTTTGCATGTCTCAAACTTTTCAAAAATGAGTGAGTCCAAAGATCCATCAATATGGAGCTTCATCATGCGTTTTACACCAATATGACTTACATGGCAGTGCCACAAGTAAGTGGTACTATCATTACTATCTTATATCCTTTTTGGCATGAAAATGTGTATCACTACGATCGAGATTCAATAAACCATTCCTTTTAGGTGCTAGACCATTGAAGGTATTACTCAAATAAAACAGAGTAACCATTATTCTCCTTAAATGAATAACCGTATTGTGACAGATATAATCCAATCATGTCTATGCTCAACGCAAACACCAATAACTTAGGTTTAACACCAATCTCGATGGTAGAGGGAGCGTGCGATGTTTGATCACATCAACCTTGGAAACACTTCCAACACATATCGTCAGCTCACCTTTAGCTAGTCTCCGTTTATTCCGTAGCTTTTATTTCGAGTTACTAACACTTAGCAACCGAACCGGTATCTAATACCCTGGTGCTACTATGAGTACTAGTAAAGTACACATTAACATAATGTATATCCAATATACTTCTATCGACCTTGCCAGCCTTCTTATCTACCAAGTATCTAGGGTAATTCTGCTCCAGTGGCTGTTCCCCTTATTACAGAAGCACTTAGTCTCGGGTTTGGGTTCAACCTTGGGTTTCTTCACTGGAGCAGCAACTGATTTGCCGTTTCATGAAGTGTCCCTTCTTGCCCTTGCCCTTCTTGAAACTAGTGGTTTCACCAACCATCAACAATTGATGCTCCTTCTTGATTTCTACTTTCGCGGTGTCAAACATCGTGAATACCTCAAAGATCATCTATCCCTGATATGTTATAGTTCATCACGAAGCTCTAGCAGCTTGGTGGCAGTGACTTTTGGAGAAACATCACTATCTCATCTGGAAGATCAACTCCCACTTGATTCAAGTGATTGTTGCACTTAGACAATCTGAGCACAAGCTCAACGATTGAGCTTTTTCTCCCTTAGTTTGCAGGCTAAGAAAATCGTCGGAGGTCTCATACCTCTTGACGTGGGCACGAGCCTGAAATCCCAATTTCAGGCCTCGAAACATCTCATATGTTCCGCGACGTTTCGAAAACGTCTTTGGTGCCTCAACTCTAAACCGTTTAACTGAACTATCACGTAGTTATCAAAACGTGTATGTACGATGTTCGTAACATCCACAAACAATGTTTGGGGTTCAGCACACTGAGCGGTGCATTAAGGACATAAGCTTTCTACTGTCCGCATAATCGCTACTGTCAACTTTCAACTATATTTTCTCTAGGAACATATCTAAACAGTGGAACTAAAGTGCGAGCTTACGACATAATTTGTAAAGATCTTTTGACTATGTTCGGGATAATTAAGTTCATCTCATGAACTCCCACTCAGATAGAAATCCCTCTAGTCATCTAAGTGATTACATGATCCGAGTCAACTAGGCCGTGTCCGATCATCACGTGAGACGGACTAGTCATCATCGGTGAACATCTTCATGTTGATCGTATCTACTATACGACTCATGCTCGACCTTCGGTCTCTTGTGTTCCGAGGCCATGTCTGTACATGCTAGGCTCGTCAAGTTAACCTAAGTGTTTCGCGTGTGTAAATCTGGCTTACACCCGTTGTATGTGAACATAAGAATCTATCACACCCGATCATCACGTGGTGCTTCGAAACGACGAACTTTCGCAACGGTGCACAGTTAGGGGGAACACTTTCTTGAAATTTTAATGAGGGATCATCTTATTTACTACCGTCGTTCTAAGCAAATAAGATGCATAAACATGATAAACATCACATGCAATCAAATAGTGACATGATATGGCCAATATCATTTTGCTCCTTTTGATCTCCATCTTCGGGGCTCCATGATCATCATCGTCACCGGCATGACACCATGATCTCCATCATCATGATCTCCATCATCGTGTCTTCATGAAGTTGTCTCGCCAACTATTACTTCTACTATTATGACTACCGGTTAGCAATAAAGTAAAGTAATTACATGGCGTTGTTTAATGACACGCAGGTCATACAATAAATTAAGACAACTCCTATGGCTCCTGCCGGTTGTCATACTCATCAACATGCAAGTCGTGATTCCTATTACAAGAACATGATCAATCTCATACATCACATATCATTCATCACATTCTTCTTGGCCATATCATATCACATAGCATACCCTGCAAAAACAAGTTAGACGTCCTCTAATTGTTGTTTGCATGTTTTACGTGGCTGCTATGGGTTTCTAGCAAGAACATTTCTTACCTACGCAAAACCACAACGTGATATGCCAATTGCTATTTACCCTTCATAAGGACCCTTTTCATCGAATCCGTTCCGACTAAAGTGGGAGAGACTGGCACCCGCTAGCCACCTTATGCACCAAGTGCATGTCAGTCGGTGGAACCTGTCTCACGTAAGAGTACGTGTAAGGTCGATCCGGGCCGCTTCATCCCACAATACCGTCGAAACAAGATTGGACTAGTAATGGTAAGCATATTGAACAAAATCAACGCCCACAACTAATTTGTGTTCTACTCGTGCAAAGAATCTACACAATAGACCTAGCTCATGATGCCACTGTTGGGGAACGTACCAGAAATTCAAAATTTTCCTACGTGTCACCAAGATCTATCTATGGAGAAACCAGCAACGAGGGGAAGGTGAGTGCATCTACATACCCTTGTAGATCGCTAAGCGGAAGCGTTCAAGAGAACGGGGTTGAAGGAGTCGTACTCGTCGTAATCCAAGTCACCGGAGATCCTAGTGCCGAACGGACGGCACCTCCGCGTTCAACACACGTACAGCCCGGTGTCGTCTCCCATGCCTTGATCCAGCAAAGAGAGAGGGAAAGGTTGAGGAAGACTCCATCCAGCAGCAGCACAACGGCGTGGTGGTGATGGAGGAGCGTGTCAATCCTGCAGGGCTTCGCCAAGAACCGCGGGAGAGGAGGAGTACTTGGGAGAGAGGAGGGCTGCGCCAGAACTTGTGGTGCGGCTGCCCTCCCACCCCCCACATATATATAGGGGCAAGGGAGAGGGGGGCCGGCCCCCTCAGATCCAATCTGAGGAGGGGGCGGCGGCCAAGGGGGGGAGGAGTGCCTCCCAAGTCAAGTGGAGGCCCTCCCCCTTAGGGTTTTCCCCTTCCCATGCGCATGGGCCTTGGGGGGGCCGGTGCCCCTGGCCCATTAAGGCTAGGGCGCCCCCCTACAGCCCATGCTACTGTATTGGACGTGGTGGAACAATTTCCGGACCTCCGGACCCCTCCGGAATCCTCCGGAACCTTCTGGAAGCTTCCCGGTACAATACCGAAAAAACCTGAACTTTTTCCGGAACCCGAACAACTACTTTCCATATATAAATCTTTACCTCCGGACCATTCCGGAACTCCTCGTGACGTCCGGGATCTCATCCGGGACTCCGAACAACATTCGGTAACCACATACAAACTTCCTTTATAACCCTAGCGTCATCGAACCTTAAGTGTGTAGACCCTACGGGTTCGGGAATCATGCAGACATGACCGAGACGTTCTCCGGTCAATAACCAACAGCGGGATCTGGATACCCATGTTGGCTCCCACATGTTCCACGATGATCTCATCGGATGAAGGATGATGTCAAGGACTCAATCGATCCCGTATACAATTCCCTTTGTCTAGCGGTATTGTACTTGCCCGAGATTCGATCGTCGGTATGCCGATACCTTGTTCAATCTCGTTACCGGCAAGTCTCTTTACTCGTTCCCGCAACACATCATCCCATGATCAACTCCTTGGTCACATTGTGCACATTATGATGATGTCCTATCGAGTGGGCCCAGAGATACCTCTCCGTTAACCGGAGTGACAAATCCTAGTCTCAATTCGTGCCAACCCAACAGACACTTTCAGAGATACCTGTAGTGCACCTTTATAGCCACCCAGTTACGTTGTGACGTTTGGTACACCCAAAGCATTCCTACGGTATCCGGGAGTTGCACAATCTCATGGTCTAAGGAAATGATACTTGACATTAGAAAAGCTTTAGCATACGAACTACACGATCTTTGTGCTAGGCTTAGGATTGGGTCTTGTCCATCACATCATTCTCCTAATGATGTGATCCCGTTATCAACGACATCCAATGTCCATGGTCAAGAAACCGTAACCATCTATTGATCAACGAGCTAGTCAACTAGAGGCTTACTAGGGACATGGTGTTGTCTATGTACCCACACATGTATCTGAGTTTCCTAACAATACAATTATAGCATGGATAATAAACGATTATCATGAACAAGGAAATATAATAATAACTAATTTATTATTGCCTCTAGGGCATATTTCCAACACCTTCCACCAAAACACACTCGATAAGGATCACAAGAAGAGTGTTCTAAAGAAAATAGGATAGCTCCCCCCACGAGTTGTGCATTATATAGGATTTACATTTGAATACAAAATGCACAAGGTGGGATCACTACTTTAACTATATCTAGAAAACACTAGACAAGAACAAGAAATAAACAAGATCCACAAGTGGTAGGGAAGACACCGGGAGTTGACACAAACCTTGGCAAGAGAAAAGGAAAAACAAAAGCCAAAGTAAAGATGATCAACAAATTCTACCACACATAAGTGACTACCAATTGTCAAAAGACAAGAAGTATTTGGAATAATACCCGGTGGTAGATAGCAAGGATGTCCAACATCATATTCACAACAAACACAAGCAAATTGCAACTTGTAGAGCTAACATGCCACCTAGGAACAAGATAATCTACAATATCAATTCTAGGTGACAATATCTCAAATGTACACATTTTCTAGGCTTGTAATATGCACTTAGCATATTACTCCCCCATAATGTGATACCAATAAGAACTTAACAAGAGGCAATAAGAGGAACAAACTGTTGGGGAACGTAGCAGAAATTCAAAATTTTCCTACGTGTCACCAAGATCTATCTATGGAGAAACCAGCTACGAGTAGAAGGAGAGTGCATCTACATACCCTTGTAGATTGCTAAGCGGAAGCGTTCAAGTGAATGGGGTTGATGGAGTCGTACTCGTCGTGATTCAAATCACCGATGATCAAGTGCCGAACGTACGACACCTCCGCGTTCAACACACGTACAACCCGGTGACGTCTCCCACGCCTTGATCCAGCAAGGAGAGAGGGAGAGGTTGAGGAAGACTCCATACAACAGCAGCACAACGGCGTGGTGGTGGTGGAGGAGCGTGGAAATCCAGCAGGGCTTCGCCAAGCACCACGGGAGAGGAGGAGGAGGAGAGGCAGGGCTGCACCAAGAGGGAGAATTTCTCATGTGTATGGCAGCCCCAAACTCATCTATATATAGGGGGAAGGGGGGGCTGCGCCCCCTTTAGGGTTTCCCACCCCCAAGGGGTGCGGCCAGCCCTAGATGGCAAAGGGGAGGCGGCCAAGAGGGGAGAGGAGAGGGAGGCGCACCAATATGGGCCTTAAGGCCCATCTGGACTAGGGTTTGCCCCCTCCCACTCTCCCTTGCGCCTTGGCCCCCTTGTGGGGGGCGCACCAGCCCTCCTAGGGGCTGGTCCCCTCCCACACTTGGCCCACGCAACCTTCTGGGGAAGGTGGCCCCACTTGGTGGACCCCCGGGACCCTCCCGGTGGTCCCGGTACAATACCGATATCGCCCGAAACTTTTCCGGTGACCAAAACAGGACTTCCCATATATAAATCTTTACCTCCGGACCATTCCGGAACTCCTCGTGACGTCCGGGATCTCATCCGGGACTCCGAACAACATTCGGTAACCACATACAAGCTTCCTTTATAACCCTAGCGTCATCGAACCTTAAGTGTGTAGACCCTACGGGTTCGTGAGACATGCAGACATGACCGAGACGTTCTCTGGTCAATAACCAACAGCGGGATCTGGATACCCATGATGGCTCCCACATGCTCCACGATGATCTCATCGGATGAACCACGATGTCAAGGACTTAATCAATCCCGTATTCAATTCCCTTTGTCTATCGGTATGTTACTTGCCCGAGATTCGATCGTCGGTATCCAATACCTTGTTCAATCTCGTTACCGGCAAGTCACTTTACTCATTCCGTAACACATCATCCCGTGATCAACTCCTTGGTCACATTGCGCATATGATGATGTCCTACCGAGTGGGCCCAGAGATACCTCTCCGTTTACACGGAGTGACAAATCCCAGTCTCGATCCGCATAAAACAATAGATACTTTCGGAGATACCTGTAGTGCACCTTTATAGTCACCCAGTTACGTTGTGACGTTTTATACACCCAAAGCACTCCTACGGTATCCATGAGTTACACGCTCTCATGGTCAAAGGAAGAGATACTTGACATTGGCAAAGCTCTAGCAAACGAACTACACGATCTTTGTGCTAGGCTTAGGATTGGGTCTTGTCCATCACATCATTCTCCTAATGATGTGATCCCGTTATCAACGACATCCAATGTCCATAACCAGGAAACCATGACTATCTGTTGATCACAACGAGCTAGTCAACTAGAGGCTCACTAGGGACATATTGTGGTCTATGTATTCACACGTGTATTACGATTTCTGGATAATACAGTTATAGCATGAATAAAAGACAATTATCATGAACAAGGAAATATAATAATAACACTTTTATTATTGCCTCTAGGGCATATTTCCAACAGTCTCCCACTTGCACTAGAGTCAATAATCTAGTTCACATCGCCATGTGATTAACACTCACAGGTCACATCGCCATGTGACTAATACCCCAAGAGTTTTAGGTTTGATCATGTTGCTTGTGAGAGAGGTTTTAGTCAACGGGTCCGAACCTTTCAGATCCGTGTGTGCTTTACAAATCTCTATGACATCTCCTAGATGTAGCTACCACGCTCTATTTGGAGCTATTCCAAATAACTGTTCTACTTGGAGCTATTCTAAATTGTTGCCCCATAATACGTATCCGGTATCTATTCTTAGAGCTATCCGGATAGGTGTTAAGCTTGCATCGACGTAACCTTTACGATGAACTCTTTTACCACCTCCATAATCGAGAAAATTCCTTAGTCCACTAGTTACCAAGGATAACTTTGACCGCTGTCTGTGATCCATTCATGGATCACTCTTGTACCCCTTGACTGACTCATGGCAAGGCACACTTCAGGTGCGGTACTCAGCATGGCATATTGTAGAGCCTATGTCTTAAGCATAGGGGACGACCTTCGTCCTTTCTCTCTATTCTGCCGAGGTCGAGCTTTAAGTCTTAACTTCGTACCTTACAACTCAGGCAAGAACTCCTTCTTTGACTGGTCCATCTTGAACACCTTCAATATCATGTCAAGGTATGTGCTCATTTGAAAGTATTATTAAGCATTTTGATCTATCCTTATAGATCTTGATGCTCAATGTTCAAGTAGCTTAATCCAGGCTTTCCATTGAAAAACACTTTCAAAATAACCCTATATGCTTTCCAGAAATTCTATGTCATTTCTGATCAACAATATGTCAACAACATATACTCATCAGAAATTCTATAGTGCTCCCACTCACTTCTTTGGAAATACAAGTTTCTCATAAACTTTGTACAAACCCAAAATCTTTGATCATCATCAAAGCATACATTCCAACTCCGAGATGCTCACTCCAGTCCTTAGAAGGATCGCTGGAGCTAGCATACCTTTTATCATCCTTAGGATCGACAAAACTTTTCTGATTGTATTGCATACAACCTTTCCTTACGAAAACTGGTAAGGAAACTTGTCTTGACATCCATCTGCCAGATTTCATAAATGCAGCTAATGCTAACATGATTCCGACGGACTTTAAGCATCACTACGAGTGAGAAAATCTCATCGTAGTCAACTCCTTGAACTTGTCAAAAAACACTTCGCCACAAGTCGAGCTTCATAGATGGTGACATTACCATCCACGTCCGTCTTCTTCTTAAAAGATCCATTTATCTCAATGGATTGCCGATCATCGGGCAAGTCCATCAAAGTCCATGCTTTGTTCTGATATATGGATACTATCTCGGATTTCATGGCTTCTAACCATTTGTCGGAATTCGGGCCCACCATCGCTTCTCCATAGCTCGTAGGCTCATTGTTGTCTAGCAACATGACTTCCAAGACAGGATTACGTACCACTCTGAAGTAGTACGCATCCTTGTCATCCTACGAGGTTTGGTAGTGACTTGATCCGAAGTTTCATGATCACTATCATAAGCTTCCACTTCAATTGGTGTAGGTGCCACAGGAACAACTCCCTGTGCCCTGCCACACACTAGTTGAAGAGACAGTTCATATAACCTCATCAAGTTTCCACCATCCTCCCACTCAATTCTTTCGAGAGAAACCTTTCCTCGAGAAAGGACCCGATTCTAGAAACAATTCATATTGCTTTCGGATCTGGATTAGGAGGTATACCCAACTGTTTTGGGTGTCCTATGAAGATGTACTTTATCCGCTTTGGGTTCGAGCTTAATCCTGAAACTTTTTCCCATAAGCGTCGCAGCCCCAAACTTTTAAGAAACGACAACTTAGGTTTCTCTAAACCATAATTCATACGGTGTCATCTCATCGGAATTACGTGGTGCCCTATTTAAAGTGAATGTGGTTGTCTCTAATGCCTAACCCATGGACAATAGTGGTAATTCGATAAGAAACATCATGGTACGCACCATATCCAATAGGGTGCAACTATGATGTTCGGACACACCATCACACTATGGTGTTCCAGGCGGTATTAATTGCGAAAAAATTTCCACAATGTCTTAATTGTGTGCCAAAACTCGTAACTCAGATATTCATCTCTATGATCATATCATAGACATTTTATCCTCTTGTCACAATGATCTTCTATTTCACTCTGAAATTATTTGAACCATTCAATAATTCAGACTTGTGTTTCATCAAGTAAATATTCTCAACATCTACTCAAATTATCTGTGAAGTAAGAACATAACGATATTCACTGCATGCCTCAGCACTCATTGGACTGCACACATCAAAATGTGTTACTTCCAACAAGTTGCTATCTTGTTCAATCTTACTGAAAACGAGGCTTTTCAGTCATCTTGCCCATGTGGTATGATTTGCATATCTCAAGTGATTCAAAATCAAGTGAGTCCAAACGATCCATCTGCATGGAGTTTCTTCATGCGTATACACCAATAGACATGGTTCGCATGTCTCAAACTTTTCTAAAACGAGTGAGTCCAAAGATCCATCAACATGGAGCTTCTTCATGCATTTTATACCATTATGACTTACATGGCAGTGCCACAAGCAAGTGGTACTATCATTACTATATTATATCTTTTGGCATGAAAATGTGTATCACTACGATCGAGATTCAATAAACCATTCAGGTTTAATACTAATCTTGATGGTAGAGGGAGCGTGCGATGTTTGATCACATCAAACTTGGAAACACTTCCAACATATATCGTCAGCTCACCTTTAGCTAGTCTCCGTTTATTCCGTAGCTCTTTTATTTCGAGTTACTAACACTTAGCAACCGAACCGGTATCCAATACCCTGGTGCTACTAGGAGTACTAGTAAAGTACACATTAACATAATGTATATCCAATATACTTCTATCAACCTTGCCAGCCTTCTCATCTACCAAGTATCTAGGGTAATGCTGCTCCAGTGGTTGTTCCCCTTATTACAGAAGCACTTAGTCTCGGGTTTGGGTTCAACCTCGGGTTTCTTCACTGGTGCAACAGCTGATTTGCCATTTCATGAAGTATCCCTTCTTGCCCTTGCCCTTCTTGAAACTAGTGGTTTCACCAACCATCAACAATTGATGCTCCTTCTTGATTTCTACTTTCACGGTGTCAAACATCACAAATATCTCAAGGATCATCATATCTATCCCTGATTTGTTATAGTTCATCACAAAGCTCTAGCAGCTTGGTGGCAATGACTTTGGAGAAACATCACTATCTCATCTGGAAGATCAACTCCCACTCGATTTAAGTGATTGTTGCACTCAGACAATCTGAGCACAAGCTCAACGATTGAGCTTTTCTCCCTTAGTTTGTAGGCTAAGAAAATCGTCGGAGGTCTTATACCTCTTGACGTGGGCACGAGCCTGAAATCCCAATTTCAGCCCTCGAAACATCTCATATGTTCCGCGACGTTTTGAAAATGTCTTTGGTGCCTCTACTTAAACCATTTAACTGAACTATCACGTAGTTATCAAAACGTGTATGTCCGATGTTCGCAACATCCACAAACGACATTTGGGGTTCAGCACACTGAGCAGTGCATTAAGGACATAAGCTTTCTACTGTCCGCATAATTGCTACTATCAACTTTCAATTATATTTTCTCTAGGAACATATCTAAAACAGTAGAACTAAAGCGCGAGCTACGACATAATTTGCAAAAACCATTTGACTATGTTCAGGATAATTAAGTTCATCTTATGAACTCCCACTTAGATAGACATCCCTCTGGTCATCTAAGTGATCACATGATCCGAGTCAAACTAGGCCGTGTCCGATCATCACGTGAGACGGACTAGTCATCATCGGTGAACATCTTCATGTTGATCGTATCTACTATACGACTCATGCTCGACCTTTCGGTCTCCGTGTTCCGAGGCCATGTCTGTACATGCTAGGCTCGTCAAGTTAACCCTAAGTGTTTTCGCTGTGTAAAACTGTCTTACACCCGTTGTATGTGAACGTAAGAATCCATCACACCCGATCATCACGTGGTGCTTAGAAGCGACGAACTGTAGCAACGGTGCACAGTTAGGGGAGAACACTTCTTGAAATTTTGTAAGGGATCATCTTATTTACTACCGTCGTCCTAAGTAAACAAGATGCATAAACATGATAAACATCACATGCAATCAAATAGTGACATGATATGGCCAATATCATTTTTGCTCCTTTTGATCTTCATCTTCGGGGCTCCATGATCATCATCGTCACCGGCATGACACCATGATCTCCATCATCATGATCTCCATCATCGTGTATTCATGAAGTTGTCACGCCAACGACTACTTCTACTTCTATGGCTAACGCGTTTAGCAATAAAGTAAAGTAATTTACATGGCGTTGTTAAATGACACGCAGGTCATACAATAAATAAAGACAACTCCTATGGCTCCTGCCGGTTGTCATACTCATCGACATGCAAGTCGTGAATCCTATTACAAGAACATGATCAATCTCATACATCACATATCATTCATCACATTCTTCTTGGCCATATCACATCACAGAGCATACCCTGCAAAAACAAGTTAGACGTCCTCTAATTGTTGTTGCATGTTTTACGTGGCTGCTATGGGTTTCTACCAAGAACGTTTCTTACCTACGCAAAACCACAACGTGATATGCCAATTGCTATTTACCCTTCATAAGGACCCTTTTCATCGAATCCGTTCCGACTAAAGTGGGAGAGACTGGCACCCGCTAGCCACCTTATGCACCAAGTGCATGTCAATCGGTAGAACCTGTCTCACGTAAGAGTACGTGTAAGGTCGGTCCGGGCCGCTTCATCCCACAATACCGTCGAAACAAGATTGGACTAGTAATGGTAAGCATATTGAACAACATCAACGCCCACAACTACTTTGTGTTCTACTCGTGCAAAGAATCTGCGCAATAGACCTAGCTCTGATACCACTGTTGGGGAACGTAGCAGAAATTCAAAATTTTCCTACGTGTCACCAAGATCTATCTATGGAGAAACCAGCTACGAGTAGAAGGAGAGTGCATCTACATACCCTTGTAGATCGCTAAGCGGAAGCGTTCAAGTGAACGGGGTTGATGGAGTCGTACTCGTCGTGATTCAAATCACCGATGATCAAGTGCCGAACGTACGGCACCTCCGCGTTCAACACACGTACAGCCCGGTGACGTCTCCCACGCCTTGATCCAGCAAGGAGAGAGGGAGAGGTTGAGGAAGACTCCATCCAACAGCAGCACAACGGCGTGGTGGTGGTGGAGGAGCGTGGCAATCCAGCAGGGCTTCGCTAAGGACCACGGGAGAGGAGGAGGAGGAGAGGCAGGGCTGCACCAAGAGGGAGAATTTCTCATGTGTATGGCATCCCCAAACCTCATCTATATATAGCGGGAAGGGGGGGCTGCGCCCCCTTTAGGGTTTCCCACCCCCAAGGGGTACGGCCAGCCCTAGATGGCAAAGGGGAGGCGGCCAAGAGGGGAGAGGAGAGGGAGGCGCACCAATATGGGCCTTAAGGCCCATCTGGACTAGGGTTTGCCCCCTCCCACTCTCCCTTGCGCCTTGGCCCCCTTGTGGGGGGCGCACCAGCCCTCCTAGGGGCTGGTCCCCTCCCACACTTGGCCCACGCAACCTTCTGGGGCAGGTGGCCCCACTTGGTGGACCCCCGGGACCCTCCCGGTGGTCCCGGTACAATACCGATATCGCCCGAAACTTTTCCGGTGACCAAAACAGGACTTCCCATATATAAATCTTTACCTCCGGACCATTCCGGAACTCCTCGTGACGTCCGGGATCTCATACGGGACTCCGAACAACATTCGGTAACCACATACAAGCTTCCTTTATAACCCTAGCGTCATTGAACCTTAAGTGTGTAGACCCTACGAGTTCGGGAGACATGCAGACATGACCGAGACGTTCTCTGGTCAATAACCAACAGCGAGATCTAGATACCCATGATGGCTCCCACATGATCCACGATGATCTCATCGGATGAACCACGATGTCAAGGACTTAATCAATCCCGTATTCAATTCCCTTTGTCTATCGGTATGTTACTTGCCCGAGATTCGATCGTTGGTATCCAATACCTTGTTCAATCTCGTTACCGGCAAGTCACTTTACTCGTTCCGTAACACATCATCCCGTGATCAACTCCTTGGTCACATTGCGCATATGATGATGTCCTACCGAGTGGGCCCAGAGATACCTCTCCGTTTACACGGAGTGACAAATCCCAGTCTCGATCCGCATAAAACAATAGATACTTTCGGAGATACCTGTAGTGCACCTTTATAGTCACCCAGTTACGTTGTGACATTTGATACACCCAAAGCACTCCTACGGTATCCATGAGTTACACGCTCTCATGGTCAAAGGAAGAGATACTTGACATTGGCAAAGCTCTAGCAAACGAACTACACGATCTTTGTGCTAGGCTTAGGATTGGGTCTTGTCCATCACATCATTCTCCTAATGATGTGATCCCGTTATCAACGACATCCAATGTCCATAGCCAGGAAACCATGACTATCTGTTGATCACAACGAGCTAGTCAACTAGAGGCTCACTAGGGACATATTGTGGTCTATGTATTCACACGTGTATTACGATTTCCGGATAATACAGTTATAGCATGAATAAAAGACAATTATCATGAACAAGGAAATATAATAATAACACTTTTATTATTGCCTCTAGGGCATATTTCCAACACAAACAAGAGATAATTAATGGACTATCTAGAATTTGAATTTCTCATGAGAGATATACCACCTAGCGACTAGATAATCTTGAAATATCAATACTAGATGGTATTCCTCATGTACACACATTTATAGGATTGTGAGGTGCACAAAGCACATCACTCCCCCAAAATGGGATGTTCCATTAATCTCTCACACGAGCCAAGTAGGAAACAAACAAGAAGCATAAAGGCTCAACGCACGACACACACGTACATGGTGTGCAAACCAACACCCGCATACTTGATTGCTCAAGATAAGCAAGTTGGAATCACAACATATACCAACACATGCAAGGAACAAAACCAAAACATGCAAGGGAGCAAGTAACTTTCAATGTAAGCAATTTTAAGTACAAGTTACCGCAAGGAGGCACATTGGATATAAGATATAAACTTGATGATTCAATTGACTTAGCTTGAGACAATAAGAGTGATGAAGTCCCCTTAATTCTTCATAAAGTAGCCAAGTCTCCAATGCCCTCCAACAACACCTATTGATCAAGTTTGAGCTAGTTGGTCCCCAACCAAGTTGGGTCCTAAGAGGTTAGTCACAATAGGCTTGGCTACCCAAATGGTTCTTTGCTTTAAACCACTTTGAGTACCAACAAACTTGGCAACCACATTGCCAACCTTATCCTTCCCAAGAGAATAGACGTCATCAATAATAATTGGGTTGGATAAGTTACCACTAGTGCATGAAGAAGCGAGGTGACCTTTCTCACGGCATAGGTAGCAACGTCTACTCTTCACTTTCTTCTCACTTGATTTCTCAACTTGAGAAGCATTAACTTCAGTCTTCTTGGGAAGAGGCCTTTCTTCAACTTGAGGTTGAGCATGTGATTGAACTTGTGCCCTCTTCCCTTGTTGCTTGACACTAATGGCCTTCTTCTTCAATGGGCAAGATCTAACATGATGCCCTTCTACTTTGCACTTGAAGCAAACAATCTTGGCCGAATTCTTGACTTGTTCTTGGCCCTTCTTTTTGTTCATCTTGGACTTCTTCTTCTTATTGGAGTTGAATCCAAGTCCACCTTTGTCATTGGGAGATTTTTGCACACTCAAGATATTGTTGAGTGTGGATTTCCCTTCATGACACTTTTCCAAGTCTTTCTTCAAAGAAGTGACTTGGGCCTTTAGCTCTTTGATTTCCTCTACACGGTTAGTCTCAACACAAGTACTAGAGGAAGTATAAGCTTCATCGTTAGAGCAACAAGGCAAGGAGAGCAATTCATCACAAGATGTACCAACATTGTGAGTAGATGAATTACAAGGACTAGCACATGGCAATATACTATTTTGACTAGAAGTAGTGCTAGTACCCACATGAGGCTCACTAGATGTTACCTTAGCAATCATGGCCTCATGAGCTATCTTTAGCACACTATGGGATACTAGAAGATCATCATGAGAGCTTGAGAGCTTTTCATGACTTTCTTCCAATTTCCCATAATTGTTAGATAGCACCTCAAGTTGAGCCCATAGCTCAACATTCTCCTTCAAAATGGATGCTTCACAAGTAATAGAATTAGTAGCACAAGCATCATCATTAACAACAAGAGGAGAAGGCAACTTGGCAAGCTCTGTTAAATAAGAAGCTTCAAGTTGGGCATGAGACTCGGTGAGTTTGATGAGCTCACCCTTGATGACCCTTGAGCCATTTTCGAGGTGCTCAAAATCCTCAAGGAGTCTAGCATGAGAGACTTCAAGCTTAGCATTTTTAGATTTGAAATCGTTGGCCACCTCAAGAGCTCTATCATGAGATTCCCTCACTCTAGATAATTCTAGAGCAAAAGTCTCCTCAAGAGATTCGGAGGTGGTTTGTTCATGTTCAAGAGCTTGAGATAGCTCCGCGATCTCATTTGCGTAATCACGCCCATGAGCTTCCATTTTCTCAATCGTGAACTCATGCTCCTCTAGATGAGATTCCAACTCCTCAATGTATTTCTTGCCATCAATGGCAATGGACATTATTTCCATGAAGTTGGAACGAGCAATTTTATTTTTATGAAGAGCTTTAAAAATCATTTCCCCCTTAGTTTTTAAGGAGGCAACATTATCATTCTCTTCATCATTATCCTCATCATTATTAGCATCAACATCATCATCAAGAGACATATTGGTGTACAAAGTAGGAGATACCTTTGACGCCTTAGCCATAAGGCAAAAAGCAATAGATGATGATGTAGGATCCCTTGAGGCACCATTAAACACCACATCTTGTTCCATGGAATGTTTGGTTTCCTCTACATTGCTAGCACAACAATTCGAGGAAATAGATGCATTTTTATCATGGCAATAAGACATAGCAAGCATATCATCATGAGATTTAGTCAAGCAATTTCTACATGATATGCAAGGACTATCAACACAAGCATGTGAAACATTTGGAGTGCTCGAAATGTTAAAGCCCAAAGAAGGAGCATTGCAATAATATACTGATGAAGGATCATCCACAATAAGCATACTATCATCATTGCAATGACCAACACTACTCACCATATCATTACCTTGTGGCAAACCACATGTAGGTGAAGTAGAAGAAGTTGAGAAGACTATACGACCGGAGGTGGAGGGAGAACAATCATCCTCACAAATCTTGGACACGCCATATTTATCTTGAAGCTTTGTCCACAACTCATGAGCATCCCAGAACGGCATGAGTTGAAATATGACTACATTGCTCAAAGCATCTAAAAGCACATTAGAAGCTTGAGCATTGAGATAAGAGTTTTTCTCATCCTCTAAAGATAGTCTTTGGGGATCCTTTGGAGGAGAAAAACCCATATCTACAATTCGCTCTAAATTTGGGTTCATGACCCTAAAGAGATTAAGCATGCGAATTACCCAAATATCAAAATTTGTGCCATCGAAACTAAGAGTGTCAGAGAATCCTAATCCCCCAGTTGACATCTTTACTCTCTAGGCGGTTAAGCCTAACAAAGAGAGACGAGGCTCTGATACCAATTGAAAGATCGTGGATGTCGCCTAGAGGGGGGGTGAATAGGCGTTTTCAAAATAATTACGATTTAGGCTTGAACAAATGCGGAATAAACCTAGCGGTTAATTGGTCAAGCACAAAACCTAAAACAACTAGGCTCACCTATGTGCACCAACAACTTATGCTAAGCAATATAAGCAAATATGTGATAGCAAGATATATGACAAAGAACAATATGGCTATCACAAAGTAAAGTGCATAAGTAAAGGGCTCGGGTAAGAGATAACCGAGGCACGCGGAGACGACGATATATCCCGAAGTTCACACCCTTGCGGATGCTAATCTCCGTTTGGAGCGGTGTGGAGGCACAATGCTCCCCAAGAAGCCACTAGGGCCACCGTAATCTCCTCACGCCCTCGCACAATGCAAGATGCCGTGATTCCACTAAGGGACCCTTGAGGGTGGTCACCGAACCCGTACAAATGGCGACCCTTGGGGGCGGTAACCGAACCCGTACACTTTGGCAACCCTTGGGGGCGGTCATCGGTACCCGTCAAATTGCTCGGGGCGATCTCCACAACCTAATTGGAGACCCCGACGCTTGCCCGGAGCTTTACACCACAATGATTGAGCTCCGAACACCACCAACCATCTAGGGCGCCCAAGCACCCAAGATGAACAAGCTCAAGGGCACCGAGCACCCAAGAGTAATAAGCTTCTCAACTTGTAACTTCCACGTATCACGTGGAGAACTCAAACCGATGCACCAAATGCAATGGCAAGGGCACACGGAGTGCCCAAGTCCTTCTCTCCCAAATCCCACCAAAGCAACTAATGCTAGGGAGGAAAATGAGAGGAAGAATGAAAGAAGAACACGAAGAACTCCAAGATCTAGATCCAAGGGGTTCCCCTCACTTAGAGGAGAAAGTGATTGGTGGAAATGTGGATCTAGATCTCCTCTCTCTTTTCCCTCAAGAACTAGCAAGAATCATTGGAGGGATTGAGAGTTAGCAAGCTCGAAGAAGGTTAACAAGGGGGGCAAAAACGAGCTCAAGAGATGGGGAACCATTGGGGAAGAAGACCCCCTTAAATAGGTCCCCACGAATCTGCCCGTTATGTGCAGAAACCTGTAGGACCGGTACAACCGGTGCACGAACCGGTACAACCGGCCAAAGCAGAGGAAAACCAACCTGGGAAAAGCTCTAAGCAGTACAACAGCCTGGGGAACCGGTAGTACCGGTTAAACCGGTCAACAACCGCCCAAGAACCGCTCCAAAACAGAAACTAGTCCGGTGGTAGAGCGGTACATGGCCGGTACAACCTCCGGACCAATTCTGGAGCGGTACAACCGCTCCAAACACCGGTTGTACCGGTCAACCGGTACAACCTCTCTACGGGGCGGTACAACCTCTCTATGTAAAACATGCAATATCAAAACAGCCACAACTTTCGCATACGAGCTCCGAATTCGATGAAACCAAGTTTGTTGGAAAGCTAGCAACAAGGGCTAACACAATCTTGATAGAAATATCAATAAGAAGCAAATGATAAAAGGCCCATAAGAAAATGGTGAGAACCCTTCCTTGGATAAGACCGGTAAAACCTCCAACACCGAAAACATCATAGAAGACGCATGCGAACTCCGTTTTCGATGAACTCAAGCTTGTCATCAAGATGACCATAAGCTCTAAGACTCACAAAGAGAACCAAACAAGAACAAATAAACATGATGCAAGGATGCAATAGTTTGAGCTCTCTACTAACGATACGATCAAGCTACCAACTTGAGAGCCCCCCTTGATAGTACGGCAAACGATCCTATAAACCGGTCTCCCAACTACCACCACGAGACCGGTAAAATAGAAAACCTATCAAGGGCAAACCTTTGCCTTGAACATGGTCCAGTTGAGCTAGATGAAGACGATCTTGACTCCCTCAAGTTGGACCACCTTTCTTGATTGCGTTGGCTCGATGAAGACTAGATGATTGCTCCCCCATAGTCACTATGGGTGAGCGACTCTTCGGCACATCTTCACAAGTCCATTGACACCACAATGGATGGCAAGATTCAAACTTGATTGCTCCCCCATAGTCCATTATGGGTGAGCCACTCTTCGTGTTGCTCCACTTGAACTTGCACACAGCAAACTTGATGACGATCACCACTTGATGTCATCCTCCATGGGTTGTATGGGATCTTCCTCTTGACGCAAGACCATGGAAACATACCTAACCCCACAAAGAACTCTCACGTAGACCATGGGTTAGTACACAAAGCGTAATGAACAATGCTTACCATACCATGGGAACACTTGGTCCCTCTCGGTACAACTTGTGCGCTTTGTGTGTTGATCAACTTGAATCACTCTCTGTACTTAGGCTAGATCAACCTTGAATCTTTCCAACTCTCTTCATTTGGATGATGTCTTGAAGGTAAACATGAATGATCACATAATCTTCTTCTTCAAGACATGCTTGCAATAAGCTCAACACTCACATGATCAATCTTTGGATAATTCCTTAATAGCACCTTGGTCAACTCATAAACTCCTTGAAACCAACACATGTATTTCAAGAAAAGCCTATGGACAAAACCTTCAAATATAACTCAAGGCAACCATTAGTCCATAGAGATTGTCATCAATTACCAAAACCAAACATGGGGGCATCGCATGTTCTTTCACACGTTAGGACGGTTGCCATGTAAAAAAAAGAGTTGCCATCTGCTTACGTGCACGCTAGGGTAGTTTGCCATGTACCATGCAAAACATATGGCAACTGACATGTTCGGGTAAAAAAAAGAGAGTTGCCATCTGCTTGCAATCACACTAAGGCAGTTGTCATGTATACTGCAAAACGCATGGCAACTGGCAGCTTGGTTGTGGGAGAGGAGGCGGACGTGTGGGCGAGATGGCAAACGCCCACACACCAGCCCTTGTGCGTGACTGAAAACTGGTGTGTGGGTAAACTGCTAAACGCCCACACATCGACCCCTCCGTATGGTAAAACGGATGTGTGGGCGAACTATGTCACACACCACACACACGCTTTATCCTACGTTGCACAGAAAATCAGCCAGATTGTGCCAAGATTCGTGCATATAGCACTGAAAGGTGATGGATGCGTATGAACGAGATAGTCAACGCCCACACGTATGGGCGTTAACATTTCCGATAATCAAATATCCCCAGACTGTATCGTCTCACTAGTAAAACTCTCGCAGTAGCACCTCCGTTTTGAATGCCTTCGTTCGTACGTGTCCATCAGTGACAACGACAAACATCACGATGCCACTTTGGACAACGAATCCACTCCCTCATTGTCAAAACATACGATGTATTCGACTATTAAGTCTCCAGAAAGCGAGAGTTTGACTAACTTTGACATACGACATGCCATCTATAGCGAAAAGACACATGAGAAATATACTCTACAAGAAAAATACAACAATGATGTTCCGCGAAAAAAGAATACAACAATGATATTCTTACTCTTACATGTCACATACATATATTATATCATGGCATGAACCTCGCCCTGCAATGGACGAAGATGCCGATAGAAGTAGAGACTGACTGCCTTGTTGCTCTTAACATGATTAATGGCCCAGACGGGGCCGGTCTCGTTATACAAGGTTGGTTGATCAAATTCAAAGGCTTTTGAGGGAAGGGAGGATGTTTGAGCTATCTCATATTCTTAGGGAACAAAATCGTGCAAGTCATTATCTGGCCTCCTTTGGATGGACAGAAGGTCACACTGTGGTGTGGTTGGGTTCGGGACCAGGAGACGTCCCTGATATTTGTAAGAATGACTTATGTCCTGATTGATGAAATAAAGGGCATGTTTGGTTTCTAGCCACATCTTGCCACACTTTACCACCTTACCTTAGGCAAGTTTAACCAAGTTAGGTGGTTGTTTGATTCTAGCCATATCTAAGGCAAGAATTTTTTATGCGAAGTGAACCCCACATGTCATAGACACAAAAAATATGGCAAGATTCCCTTAGGCAAGCCAAAGTGACTCACAATTTGAGCAACTCAAATTAGACAAATGTGACAATAATAATGTGGCAATATATGACAAATATATTCACAATCCAAACAGCCCCAAAATCTTCCTTTCACCTGCAAAAAAAAATACATATATTATAGGAGAAATCAAGCTGCCACACCACATCACATCATTTTCGCATAACTACCGAGCCAGATGGCAATCTAGCAACGAATGTCCCCGTTTGGCCTGACCCCATCCACAAATCATTCACGTACTGTCATCAACCATGTTCTTATGGTGGATCACATCCGCCGTCGTCAAGCTTCGTCTAGCCAGACGCCACACAAAAAACTTTGAGCTTCGCTGGTATTTAGGGGCTGTTTAGTTTTAGACTTAGGAGTGCCATGCTTTGTGATATAATATTGACCAACTTGTCTACGGTTGGTTCTTCAAAATCAGAATCACAAGTTGGCAAGTCTAAAAAAATTTTGGCACATTTTTTGAGTGTATGTGATGTGATACCTTAGTGTGGCTTGCCTAAGATGTGACTTGAACCAAACACACACCTAATTTGATCAAACTTGCCTAACTTTAGGTGTGACAACCTTAGGCAAATTTAGTCTCAAACCAAACAACCCCTTAATATCTCCATATACTTGTCCAAGATTTTTCCCTATTTGGCCATATATGAGTTCCGTGACTATCCATCTAGCCACGCTTCCCTTCTCTTCTTTGTATGTATGAACATTATGTACATTTGAGCGCACAGAAAAAAATCCCGGATTTCTCGTGACTCCATGCCCAATAGTCTATTGTAGTGGCCAAAGGAATGCGTCAAACATTGTCTGCATCGAGCTTTATCATATGCTCATTTAACACCTTTTTCCTCCACGCTCTGTTCACTGGATCGATCAGCTCGGCTACCATAACTGGTACAGGTTTTAATTGTACTAGGTTCTATCATGGACTCTCTTGGGATCCAGTCATCTATCCATATGTGTGTAGATTGTCCGTCACCTATCCTTCTAACCAGGCCCAATTTCAATACTTCTCTACCCTCCAGAATTGACCTCAATTTTTTTTAATGGCCTCACCCCTAGTTGAGTAGTTAAAAAAATCATCATTGAGATAGTACATTGCCTTCAAAATTTGGCCATTAAGACCTGAAAGATTCTGAATCAATCTACACCCTTGCTTAGCTAGCAAGGACAAATTAAATAGTTCCATCGTTTTGAAGTC
>NC_041381.1:59835474-59887975 GCF_002162155.2 Triticum dicoccoides
CAAGATACCCACACTATCTTCCTTTTGCCCCCTTTTGCACCCCACCAAAATTGCCTTCACAATTTATCAATACGCTCACAAAGTCTCGGGGTTATTTGAAACACCCCTTTGAGTGAGTGGGTAATGTTTGTGCAACTGGCTTTATCAGAACTACCTTCCCAGCCATTGATACGATCATCTCAATCCATCCTTGTACCCTCTTCCACACTCTGTCTTTCAAATACTGAAAAACGCCATTGGTTGATTTCCTAACATCTGTGGGCGCCCAAGTACTTCTCATTTAGAGTTTTAGATTATACGTTAAGAGTAAGCTTGAATGCCTTCTTCAATTCATTCGGTACTCCCTTGCTGAAATATACAGAGGGGATTTGTCAAGGTCTATGCTTGCTCTGAAGCTTTGCAATAAAGATCCAACATCTGCATCACCTCATGAGCTGCAGATGTACTAGCCTTCATGAACAAAAGATTGTCGTTGACAAAAAGCAAATGGCTAACAACCTAGCATTTGTCTTGTCCCTATCCCAAGCCCCGGTGCCTAATTTTTCTTGTTTCCTTGTTCTTTCTTTTTTATCTTTTTTTTTTGGTTTTCATTTGAGAATGTTAGGTTTTTGGGTCCGGTTTTTCTTGTAAACTGGACCAACTCACTTATAATGAGATGCATGCCCCCTTGCCCTCACACGAGGTTTCTGAAATAAAGAACTATATTATTTCCTTTCAACTCCAACAATGATGACAATCCTTCTGCTGCAAGTAAAAATAGATATGGCGGAATGGGATTTCTTTGACGAATTCCATGGGTGGGTTTAAAATCCTCAAGCTGGTCGCCTGTAATAAATTAAAAAGAACTGAAAATGAAACAGTTTGTTCGTACACACTTCATCATCGATGAAATCCAAAACGCAGCCCACATAACCAAAACAGAGGCCGATATAATAAACAGGACAAACACCACAAGCCGGACGCGAAACGGGCCGACGAAAGAACACACCGACGCGAAACACACACGACGCGGGGCACAGCGAGCGCACAGTTCTGCACGAAATTTTCAGACCGTGTAGGCGGCGGCGGCGGTGGGCCGGACCTAGGGCGACGAGTCGACGACGGCGGTGGCGGCGGCGACCCAGGTAGCTCCTCCCTCATCTGTCTCATCCCTCTCCCTCTCTCCTCCGACCTCCCGTTTGTCCCGCGCTCTCGCTTCTGCAGCGGCGCGCGGCGGCCCGTGGGCCCGTGGTGCGGCGGCGGCCTGAGCACGAGGGGACGCCGACGCGGTTGACTGCAGGAGCACGGTGCTAACTCCTCCTCCTCCTCTCGCTCAATTGCAGAGAGGAATTTCATTCGGGTGTTATATCGGGGGCGAAGGGTTGAGCAGGGCGCCGAGCGGCCGCCTGGCCTGACCATCCCACGCGAGGAAGCCAGCGCCGGCAGCTCCGCGCGAGGAAGACGACGCCGGCCTTAGAGGCGGAGCGCCCGTCTCGCCGGCGACGACCGCGACCATGTAATCCCCGCATCCCCGTTTTCCGCACCCACTCTTGCGTCCATCTGGCTAGTGTTTCTCGGGACTGACCCTCATCCCTGCCGCCCCTCCTTGCAGGGCATTCGCGGGCCTGGAGCTGCGGTACCCCAGGGCGCTCGACCCCCGCCCAAGCTGGACGCTGGGCGATGTCCTCACCGACGCACTCGAAGCCAGCCGCCGCTCCGCGCCGCCCACGCCCCTCAAGCAGCCGCCGGAGTGGTATCTCGCGTCACTCTCGCAGTTTACGCTTGGTTGATTTGCGGATGCATATTTGACTGTACTTGTTTTTTTGTTTTTATTTATTTATTGTTAGGGCTAGCGGTGGCAACATGAGGGAGGAAGACCACTCGGAAGAGGAAGACGATACCAGTGATGAGGATGCCGGGGCTCTTGCGACCACCGGGGCAAGGTTCTCATGCAATGATCTCGAATCCGGGTGAGAGTTTGGTACTGCAATTTGGTTCCTGCAGTCAGTTGCATTTTTCTTGTGAAATTAACACAATGTAGTTTGTCAATATCACCTGAATTGGATCATTTGACAGTTCATAAGCGTTAGCTCAACGAAAAAGGAAGACATTTGGAATTTTGAGTGCCATCCTAGCTGTATGCTTGTAAGGAAGATAGCCTTTGGTCCTAGGGACAATCTGCAAAGGATAGCGATACCATCAAGCCATTAACTGTGCCTACTGCATTCCTGTTTCTCTGCAGAACTGTAGAAGTCTGCATTATGAGTTTAGGCATGTCAATTTTTTAAGGCTCCGTTTGACATTGGGGTGGATCGGATTATGGTACCCTCGTCGCATTGAACTGCTTTTGGAAATTGAGTGTTCCGCTACCTGCTTATCTTTTAATCAGTTAATAGCTTTTCATTGCGGAACACATAAGAGGAAATGTGAGAGGACAATCATCAGTCAGCCCAATTCATGATTTGTTTTTTGTAACAGCTTAAAAAATAACCACATCCGATTTCGTTTATTTTTTGTGGGGACACATCACAGTTCATTAACCACATACTGATGCTAAGTTATACCATTTATTTATTCCTAGCAGATTTGAAGATTCTGGAGATGAAATAAATTGCAGCAGTACACCATATCACCTGATGGAGAAAAGGAGCCTAGAGAAGAGCATTCTGCTTGAGCTGGAACTTGAGCATCATCTGAAAATTCAAGTGTGTACTACTTTGTTGTTCCTCTTTAATAAGCACAGTATGCTAGTGATGGTTTAATGATTTTCCTTTGATGTATCAGTAATAAACCATTAATTTTTGCCATTTGCACCCATTGCAATTTAGAGTAACTATTAGACTATTAGTTATACCGCGTTCACTGTCTTTTCCTGTAAAGGATTGTGCATCACGACGACCTTTTAAGTGCTCCGGGCATGTGGATATTGCGCACTATCTTCTTGTCTGGCTTACAGTCTCAATATCTAGATGGAGCTTACTGGTTGATTTTATGCTTACTAGACATGCCATACTGATATTGATAGAACACACCTCAAGATTTTGAACATAATTTGCATATATGGTACTAAAAGAAAAGAAAGTTACTTTCGTTAGTTGGCAACTTGATGTTGAAATTTTCAAATACACAAATTTTTTGCACAATGAATATTACGACCCATGAAGCGAAATAATGGGGACCCCAAAGAACCAAATTTCTTATTATTGCATCCCGGGACTCATTTATTCTCCATACACTTATCGGCTTTTCGTTTGTGTATTTTTTTTTTTGCATCTTGGATTTATAGCTGATTTGTGGAGTATGGGTTCCTCCAGGAATTTTAACAATACTGCCGTTTCTTAAGCTACAACTCATTTAATGTGATAACAGGACAGAAAGTAAAAAAATATCATTGTACTAGACATGTATATCTGCGATGACAATTTCCTTTGTGGATCAAACAATACTCATCATGCAATTTGTTGAATTTAATTATTTAATGGTGTCATTGGCTTGCTTTGGCCACAGTGTATACAGCCTTAATTGATACGGAGTACTTTTAGTTTTTTGTTTTCTTCACTCATGATGTTTGATCTTCAGGAGGAAGTTAGAAGTAAGCTATCTTCATTGGAGGTATGCCATCAAAATGAAATCCAGAGAACAATTTCTGCATTTGCCCGACTTCAGAAATATGCAGAATCACGAAAAGAGGTAGATAGAAGGCTGGATGTCCAGTTCCACAGAAAAATGTATGTACTAACTTATTTATTTGTAATGCTTCTAAAACTATACTGCGATATTTTTAGAAATTTCAGAGAAATTTATATTTCATTGAATCACTTAAAGATACAAAGAGAGTTCTCATACTAGTCCAATATTAATTCATGATAACTGTTGTGTCGCGGGAGAGACATACCCGTGGTTCTCTTGATGGGTATGGCGGCTGGGGCGAATGGTTGTGTGTTGTGCTGCCTCTCAGACACTGGCAACCTCTTATGCACAACTACTACAACTACTAGACACATCTCCGTTAGATTGATCGGACGACTGATGACTAATGCCAGTCTGCCGCTACTCTATTAGTCTAATACTCCCTCCGTCCGGAATTACTTGGCGCGGAAATGGATGTATCTAGACATATTTTAGTTCCAGATACATCCATTTTTATCCGTTTCTGCGACAAGTAATTCGGGACGGAGGGAGTACTATGTTTAGTGATTCTTCCACCATATACAACATCCCTGATCATAATTTGTTGAAGTTTGCTACTTAGGAGTAAAATAATAATTGAAGTTTTAGGTTTCAGCATTCAAATGCGAACTGCACTAGTTTGTAATGGGTTTGCCTTTTCTTGCTTACTGGTTTAGCTCTGGCATGCATATAATTTATCGGTATACTCTATGCTAGTATGCTTGTAAGTGCGAGTTTAGTTAAATGTTGAAAACAATATTTGGTCGTGTGATCTGTCCGCTTTGGTACCATATATCCATCTTAGCATCCTAAGGGATCTTCTATTGGGGCTTTGATATGATAATGTCTTTTTCGTAACAAGTGTCTCCTTCAAAATTCCATTTGCCTTCTTGTTTTAGGAGTAGATTCTGTTATATCTGTTGTATGATTAATTGTTTATTAATTTTGTAACTCTGCGCATTGTCATTACAATATCTGACAACTGTACCATTTAAAGCCTAACATTCCAATTCATTCTTCAGAGTTCCATTTTTTTCAGAAACGTTGTTTGGTAGAGATTGTGGGTAGATTATCTTCTGATTCACATGATATATGTTGCACAGTTTTGTAAAACTTTTAGCCTATAACACTGTTTTGTTATACTCAGTATCATGTTACCTTATTGCTTCTTGTAGTGCAGAAGTACTTGATAAACACTTGTCTTTGGTACAAAGGGATCATGAACAGAAATCCCAGATTGTGGAACGTAGAATAAGAGATGATGCAGCTGTTGAAGAAGCTAAAAAAAAGGATCAATCTATGAAGGAAGAAAAAGTAAATCAGGAAAGGACTAGAAAAGAAGCAGAGGTTTGTTTGCTCGAATTTGTTGTTCACTTAATCTGTTTCTATACAATTTGTGGTATTTGGGGCCTTAATCCATTTCTGTAACATTTGGTGTGTTGTTTTGTATCGATCAAAGTAGACTGTTGAGTTTCATCAGGTTTTGTTGCATCTAATATTTTGTTGGTTGTTACTTCTTTCCTCCCTTTTCTTATTCTATTTTTTCTCAGATTTTTTGTACTAGCAATTGTTATTTCAGGAAACATTTTTTCTTCATTTTTTCTTATTCTATTTTTTCTCAGAACAGTGTTTTGCATGCAACAACGGTGAACAGCATTGGAGTCAAATCAGAATTACCAGGTGTGTTTGACTTCTATAGAACTGACTTGCAATACTTTTAAAGCTACCTCTAAACTCCTGTACCTATGTTTTTCATCCTCTTAATGAAAAGCTGTGCAAATGCTTGTTTGCACGTTCTCTAACTCGACAATTTTATGTCGTTTTCTATACTTCAAGAGTGCTGGCACAAGTTATTAAAGCGGATTTTCTCAAACCGGATCAATTACACCCAATGTCTCTCCCGTTCGTCCATTTCAAAAGTTGCGAAATATGTTGATTTTTTTCATGAATGTTCATCTGGACATAGCATGTACACTTGCAATCTGATACAAAATTAACAAACTAGTACAAGGTTGAGTAGTTAGTATGCTATCCAAAGATGCAAAATTTATCTATTGTGTGTTTTGTGGATGGAGTCATATTTTCACCAAATTTTGCAAGTATACATATACTACCATGTTCAATAACATCCATGCGTTTTTCAAATTATTTCGCAACCTGGGTGGAGATATACATTTTTGCAGAAGCTATTTCTTATATTCTTCAGAAATTGCCAATGGGCCAGCTTGTATTGTTAAATTTCGAGGAAGTGACGGGAGCAGTACAATAGCTTGCAAAATGCTCGTTCAGTACCCTAAACTTGGCTTCTGGGGGCACTTATGGCCCAAACTATGCCATGATGCTGTATTACTACCGACGTGGCCTTCCCACGTGGAAAGTGCGCGGGCAGTCTCACGTGCGCTGATCATGATGAGCCCACGCGGCTCCTGGCCTCCATATGTTTTGCAGCCCCCCTGGAACTTTGGAATCCTCATAATCGCTTCCCTGTATCCAATTGATTGACATATTCAAGGAAGGAAGTGATAGTGATATGGCGTGCCGTGTGCGCTCCCTCAAGCCAAGTACAGGCTGCCAGATGAGCGTTTTGTGGGATGTTGGAGTCTAAAGTGCTCCAGCAAGCCAAGTTGTTTTACTGCAGGCATTATTTACTCTTTAAATTCTGTGCGTTGGATTCTAGGAACCATGCCAAGGATTGTGCAGTGCTTGCATGATGAAACACATATTGTGCACTTTAAGCACACACAGGGAAATAGAACTTTGGTATTTCACCTTCATTATTCATCAAAAATTTCATGTTTGTATCAAGTATTGCTATTGCTATCTATATGAGTTGTTGGTTCCCAACTACTACACCCGTCTCGAAATATAAGATGTTCTTGTAGGCTAAACTAGCCTTAAAAAACGTCTTATATTTTGAGATGGAGGTACAACATTGTTATTGCTCCTGTTTTTAATATAAACTTGGGCTGAGGTGTTCTTGCTTGTTCAAGTTTTTTCTATCTGTTGTAGCTTGATTTATAGGGGTGGCGGTAAATTAATTAATTGTCTCATTAATACCAGGAATCAAAGTTTTTGCTGATAGTATCGCATTAGAAGCGGAATCGCGGAGGCGCGCATTACATGATCAAGTGCCTTCAAATATTTACCTAAGCAAGGTCTTACTTTTCTCTGAAAGATCTCGGTCTTCAATTGCATTTTTGAACAACTTGCTGCAAATCGTTGATATGATAATTCATATCTGTCAACCCTTTCCCAATTTCGATTTTACTGCCAAATGTTAGCCCCTGACTTGTATGTAGCATGCTGTTTACCTGTATGGCTGTATTTGACTGATACCATGTTATATTGTGCAGGAGTATAGCCAATATGGCCGACAAATTGGGAAGTCAATTGGTAAACTTACACCAACTACTGACAGTGTCAAGTGAGTATACAACTAACATTACAATACTTCTTAAATCCTAGAGCTCAGTTCAGATAAGTTCCTGTAAAATACAAGAAAGCTACTATTGTGGTAACTTTGAGCTAATTTGGTAAGGGTTATTGCAAAGTTGAAGAACCATCTACATCGATGCCATATCTTTCTTAAGAAATGACAACCATAATATATGCCATAAGGCATCAAGGTTAAAGTTATTTCCAGTGCTTTGCGGTTGTTGCATATAGTTCCCTCATCCTAATCATTGTGCATAGGTTGCTAAGTGTTAAGATAAACCTGGTAGAGATTGTGGATTCATAATCTTGTGTTACGTGCACCCTTTTGCCATTATAGCTAATGAAGTAGGTGTAGTCTTTCACAAATATTTTCGTATCACTTTGGATTGAAATAGTGGTAACAGCTGTCTCAGACTAATAATATGCAAGCCATAATGCTATTTTGGCTACATTCTGGCTCAGTAATGGCTAATAGCAAGAACTTGTTTCTTCAAGAAAAACACTCATTTCTGTTGTTGGGTGACAGAAAATATCAAATGCAGCAGATATTTACTTATTCATATACTTTAGTTAAATCAAGGGGTAGAACTCCCTCCTGTATAAATCATCACAATGGTTAAATAAATGCCACAACAGATGTGATTCAGTGCTCTCGCCAAAAGTGAAAGGATTGCTATCTATAGAAAATTGAGTGACTGAATCTTGTTCTATTCATTTGAAAGATTATCTATATTGTAGTGATTCCATATGGTTTGGGAAATAGGAAACAGGTTACACATCCATAGGTTCAGTAAAGAAGGAAGGTGTACTATAAGCTGAACAAACACATTCGATTCAACCGGCAGAAGCTGTTTTGTATGACTACATAAGGAACCATGATGCAATCAACATGCCACCGGACTGACCTAGTGATCAAATAAATCCTATCCTACGTAGTACTTCTACAAATTATGTACTGTGGGGGAGATAATAACAACCTGGAACTGAACGTGAGAATAACAGCCATCGGATTGTACTAGTGCGTAAGATTTTGTAGAAGTATTACGTAAGAATAACATTGCTCTAGTAGCAGTTCAAGTTCATGTTTATCCTGCATGCTCCATTTGCTTGCACCATTCAATTACTCAAGTTGTGGATGCATGCTTCTAAGCATCTGGTGCTATCAATTTTAGGAGCACACCTACAAGATTGTTAGTTCTGATTTATCATTCACTTATCTTCTTTTTCTCAATTGGTTATGCACGATAAACACAAATACTCCCTCCGTCCCATAATATAAGAACGTTTTTTAAGCTAACATAGCTTTAAAAACGTTCTTATATTGTGGGACAGAGGGAGTACTAGCTAGTTACCTTTTTGTCCATACTAGTTGTTTAGGTCAATATTTCATCTGAGCTCTTATTTACCTTGAATCCTTACTTATTGTTCCTTGCAGAGCCAGGGCTAGTGAGCTTATTAAAGCTTTAGATGGACAAGATTGTCCTCATCTTATCGCTTGTCGTTTATTTGCAGACAAGGTAGTTACTTTTATCTGCTCCATTTTCTTTTTAGAAGAACATCATGATATATGTCTGGCATATCAAACAAATCCAGGGGCCTATAGCATGATCATGCATTGCATGGCTATTGACTGGATTAGTTCTATATGAGTTAATAAGTATAGTAGAGTTACAAACATAAATCAAATCTTTTACACCTTTATTAATCACGACCATTAGCAACTCCTATTTTTCTCGTATGTACTTTGGCTGGTGCGATGGTGGTGGTGCCTTTTATTTTGGGGAGAAACATGGTATTACTACTTGATTTGTTGTACTTACAGTCTAGATCAAGGGTCTAGATGGTATGTTTTCTCGTGGCTGCTATTTTTTGTTCTGAACAGAGTTAAGCACCCATGTATGATTGGAACTAGTAATTGTGGAAATCTACCCCTTTTTATGTAAAAACCAAGCATACTGACATCCGTTTTAGTCCTTAAACTATGTAGCTATTCCTCCCAGGTGGAACGTTAGCTGATGTGCACACTGATCAAATTACTAGACAGATAAAAAAGAATCTTAGGAAAGATATAGCGGTACTTCATCTGTTATATTTCAGAGCACCCCCACCCCAGAATGCTACCATGCTGTGCAGGGTTTGGAAAATAGTGGGTTGCTGGCTGGTAATCCTGAACGTATCAGTACAGGTTTCCTAGGCTTATTATCTGCTTCAGCCCCTTAATTGCATATTAGTACCTATGGTTCAATCATTTGAATATGAAAATCTCAAGAAAAATTGCACAAAATAAAAAAACCAAACAGTCTCATTTCAGAAACCACCTGCTTTATTTGTGACAACTATGCTCTTCTATTTTCACATAATTAACTTTTCAATATCTCATGGATAAATTCTCAAATTTTCTAGCCTGAAATGGCGCCTTCTTCTTCTTTGAATCATGCAGTTAACTTCATATGTTATATGCATGGCCAGATTATTTTAATAGAAAATATATATTGGCAAAGTTAGGGTTACAGATTAGTATCCTTTCAATTAGGTTGCTTGAGAACTAAGCAAGCTTCCCTATATAGTCAGGGGTGCGTATACATCTATGATCAAGCAATCAATTAGTAACCTAGTGTTTACCTAATTTCTTTCCCCCCTCCCCTGCTACCCTACTTATGCTGTAATGATGGTGCCTTAACTACTGATGAAATTGTATGCATTTTCTTACTTTACAAAATTGTGTATTTGAAACCACAATCATGAATTATTCGCAAAAAAGGAAGACCACAATCGTGCAAGTTTTGTGTAGGAAACATGGAGTTATGAATGGGGATGAATTCCTTTAACTCAACAATGTATCTTCTAGTATTATTACATGCTCTGTGGTATCGCTTATGACACACGTGGGATATAAAGAGCATTTTGAATAGTTTTTTTTCCGAGAAAACGCAAAAGCTTTGCGTTTCTTTTCATTTTGAATAGTATGGGCCTACATATTTATACGAGTAACAGAGCAAGTGAGGATAATGAGTTAATGACATTCATTTAGTTTAAATTTAAAAGATATTTTACTACCAAGAATACGTGCTATCTACTCCCTCCGTTCCTAAATATTTGTCTTTCTAAACATTTCAAATGGCTACTACATACGGATGTATGTAGACATATTTTAGAGTGTAGATTCACTTATTTTGCTCCGTATGTAGTCACTTATTGAAATATCTAGAAAGACAAATATTTAGGAACGGAGGGAGTAATTGCTAATATGATCTTAAGGGTGTTCTGGCATTCCTGATTAAGATTTTTTCTGGCCTTCTACTAGATTTTAGATTCCTATACACTGTTATTCATTTTCTCACATATTGAACTTCTACTTAATACATTCCCTCAAAAGAAAAAAACTTATACTTGATACATTTTCATACATATTGAACTTCTACTTAATTTGCGTGATATTGCTTTGCAGATGATTTCAATAGTCAAGAGTCGAAATGCAAAGGACAAAACCTTTGGACCGTTAGCCTTTGCTTGTGGCTATGTAATGCTACTAGTCACTAATCAGGTATAGTATGTTTTTATGTTTTTTATAGAGTGTTATTACGCATTAGGTACTACTGAGTAAATTGATCCCTACAATTTGTAATTTGTTGGTGTTAATTCAATATGTAACAGCTAAAATTACTATATACTCCTTCCTTCCCAACATAAGTGTCTTAACTTTAGTACAACTTATTTTGAGACCAAGGAAGTAGTTAATAAAGTTGAGAATTCTGTTAGCTTTCTCTGGTAGACATAACATATCTTTGACATCCTGGAGGGCACATGTGGACATCCTGCAGTCTTGTTTACCGGTACTTACTGTGAACTTGTGATTACTTAAAATAGCCGCAGCGAAAATATAGTTTGCTTACATGACATATCAGCTTGAACTCTGGGGAACTGATGTCTGACAAAGAATATTTTTATATAATTTATGCTAAACTTAAATGGTCTCTATGAGGCCTTGTATAATGCTAGGTGCTTATGGAGATGCTTAGAAAAAATAAACCAGGTTTTTCTGAAGCACTAGTGTTTATTATACAGGAGAGACGCCTGATTAAGCGTCTGCCCTGTACAAATAAGCACCGGTGCTTAAGGAAAACCTGTTTTATTTCTCCAAGGACCTCTCTTAAGCACCTTGCATTGTACAAGGCCTGAGTAGCTCAGATATAGAAGTGCCACTTGGTGCTGATAAACAGGGGCGGAGCCAGGATTTAGACTTGAGGGGGGCGAAGACATCACACGTTACAATATACTAGGTCTTGGTATAGATAGCGTATTGATAACCAAGCATATGCTTTGGCAATAATAATACATTTATTTTCACTTAATCTCTATGATGACCATTGTCGGATTTTGGGGTTCGGCAACCCTTGAGAGGTTCGAACTTTGGGGTGCGTGCGGAGATCTCAACCTGCCCGGCCTGCCTACTCGCGATCCTCCTAGGCCTAACGCGTCGAGCTCAAAGAGACACAAAGACACAGAGATTTATACTGGTTCGGGCCACCGTTGTGGTGTAACGCCCTAATCCAATGTGGTGTGGTGGATTGCCTCGAAGGGCTATGGATGAGCAAGTATAGTGGATGAACAAGCCTCCGGAGGAGAGGTGTTCTTGAGCTAGTGTGGTGCTCTATGTTTTTAAGGCGTCTGTAAGGCGACGCCTAGGCGTCGAGGCGCTCCCCCAGTGCTTTGCAAATATGCCCTCTTTAGGCGCCTAGGCGTCACCTAGGCGTCGAGGCGCCCCCCCAGCGCCTTAAAGCGAAGCGTCGCCTTAAAAACATAGGTGGTGCTCTCCTTGTTCTGATTTCGGTCCCCTCCTATGGTGGTGGCTAGTCCTATTTGTAGTGGCCTTAGTCCTCTTCCTAAATATGAGCGGGAAGGGATCCCACAACGACGGGATTTGAAAGGGGACAAGTAGTACAGTCTATCCTGACAAAAGTAGTCTTCGCCTGCGAAAAGCCTCTGGTCGTGACGCTGCGGTGGGCTCGTCGATGACCTCCATCCTGCCGTCCTGACGGTCTTGGTCTTGTTGCACCGGAGTGGAAACCTTTGGCTGATTCCTTGGGACTTTGCGCCTGTGGCTTGCCTCCTTTGCACCGAAGAGGAAACCTGCGCTCTGCATCCGTCTGGCGCCCGCCTGGCCTTGGTCGTCATGGCTCACGTCAGCTGAGCCTCATGAGGTAGCTTGCATAGAACTCTTCGCCCCTCAGGAGCCCTCCTGAGGAGGCTGCTTCCTTCGGGGCTCTTGGCGTCGTCCGCCTCGTGAGGCTTGGCCCCTCGCGAGGGTCTTGTGGTGTTGGTGTTGATGCCGGGCCGTACCAGGCCGTCGATGGAGCCACGTGGTGGGCTGCAGGCAAGCAGGGCTGGATACCCCCATATCCAGGACGCCGACAGTAGCCCCCGGGCCCAAGGAACGCTCGGACTTGGCTTCCAGGCAAAACCAAAGGGCAAGGGTGGAGCGCCGCGGGCCCTATCAGCTTGCGGCCTTGATGACGCGTGGCGATTGATTGGACGTGGGCGACTCCGTTTCCCCACGCTGCCTCGGCAACCGCTCCTGTCTGACAAAAGGGGTGTTGCCTACCGCCAGGCTTTCATTGCTCCTTCGTCTTGCTCCAGATCTCCTTCTCCTCGGCGGAAGAACTCACCAGATCTGTCGATTCTCCCCCAAATCTCCTGCTCAATGGCCGCTGAGAAAACCACAACCCCGCCTCGGCTGCCGCTCCGCCTGGTACGAGCCGTTGTTGCTGCCGCCCTGCGTGGCCGGGGATAACCTCCAGAGCACGCTCCTCCTGACGGCGAGCGACAACGAGTGGAAGGAGACGGCGCTCCGGGTCACTACCGCCGCACCGGAGCCCGCGGGCAGCACTTTCTTCCCCTTCTTTATGCACAACGTCTACTCGGGCCTGGTGCCCCATTCTCCCGCTTCTTCTTCGTTGTCCTTCACCACTATGGCCTCCACGCGCTCCACATCCATGCCAACTCCATCCTCCTCCTGTCCATCTTCGCATTCTACTGTGAGGCGTTCGTGGGGGTGATGCCCTCCGTCGACCTGCTTCGCCACTTCTTCTACCTCCGCATGACTGGCGACAACCCAGTTGGGTGCATTGGCTTCGTCACGGCGCGGGGTGGTAACGCAATCTCCCATGCCGGGAAGGTGGAGGATGCCGTGAAGAAGTGGGTCTTGATGGATGCCAAGTGCTCCCAGAGCTCACTGAAGCTGCCGACCGCGTTCCCCGTCTCCGATAAGGTGTGGCGCTCTGAGAAGATCAATGACCCTTTCCTGACGAAGTTTGTGAAGAAGATGGAGAAGGACCTGAAGAGCCAGAAGCTGATGGGGGCCATGTTCATCAAGGAGTTCCTGAGGCAGCGTATTGCACCGCTCCAGGACCACTCCCGCCCCCTGTGGAAGCTTGGTGGGGATGACGACGAAATCTGCCTGCGCCGAGACGCCCTTCCCAAGGAGGAGATGAGCAAGGTGCTGCTCTACCTGACGAGGAAGGACCTGACGAGGAAGGATGACGTCGAGGAGGTCGTCGCGGCCATGCCGGTCTTCGACGAGTTTGGGCTTGCGCGGCCAGGGCCTCCTCCGCAGCCTACTGCCTTGGTGCACTTGTCCTCCGATGATCGCTCCTTCGAGGCCACCGCGGACGAGATGGTGGAGGAATCCTCCGCCCCGCAGCAAAGGGAGCTCCTCGGCGACTTCCCTGACAACGATGACGATGAACCTTCGGTGGTGGAGGTGCCGCGCCCTACCGGAGTTACCACGAGATCTGGGGTGTCCTCTTCGAAACAGCCCAAGCAAGTGGCCACGAAGAAGGGCAGGACTGCGCTGATTCCTCCGGGCGGTGCTCCACCTTCGCCGACGACGTCCCGAGCAGCACCAACCGCAAGCTCTCCCGCTCCCAAAAGCTTTGCGCCAACTGCTCCACCCCAGCGCCCGCTGCTGAGCATGAAGAGGAGCTATGCCTTCGCGGGCCAGTAAGTTTTTTCCTTAATCTTGTTTGTTGATCCTTGGAGCGATACTTAGCATCTTCGCCAGTCGTTAGGCAGCAGTCGTCGAAGAAGCAGAAAGAGGGCCCGGAGGGTGCCATGGCCGCAGGCGCTGAAGAGGCTGTTGCGACCCTGGTGAAGGAGAGTGCCACTGCCCCCGTGGCTCCGGAGGTGACGCCGTCCCCGGAGGACGTGAACGCCCGCCCTCAGGAGGTGCCGGTGCCCCCAGTAGGCCTGACTCCTCCGGCGCCCAGCCTGGCCACGACTGCCGAGGCCAACCAGCGTCCGGAGCCCTCAGTCCTTCCTGAGGCTGAGGTTTCTTCTGCCTTGGCGCCGAGGGCGTTTCCTCCCTTGCCCAGCGCGTGGTTGAGTCATGGTGCTCCTGCTCCCTCCGGGACCCTGGAAGAGGCAAGGGCGACGCTGGACCTCCTCTAGGGTGAGCTTCAGGGCTCGGATCATCGTTCGTCGCAGGGATGCCTGGGGCTGATCTCTGGTTGGCTCAAGGCTGATGCGTCTGTTCGCACGGCCTGGGGTTCTGCGGAGGAAGCCCAGAAGGCGCTCGGGGTGGCCGCCACGGCGCGCGACCTGGCGCGGCAGGAGGCCACAGAAGCTGAGGATCGGTGCCGCGCGGCCGAGGCTGATCTGAAGATTCTCCAGGACTGGCAGGCCGCCTAGGCCAGCCAGCTCCAGCAGCGTGAGGAGAAGCTGAAGGCCCAGGAAGCTGCCGTCGCCGACCGAGACGCTGAGTTGAAGAAGGCGGCCTTAGAGCAGGCTGGGGAGCGCGACCGCCTGACGAAGCTGAAGGAGGCGGCGAAGGCAGCCCAAGCGGCCCTCGCCAAGGCCAAGAAGGTGGCCGCCATGGAGTGCAGCACTCTTATCTCCCTCGAGGCGTGTTTCCACAAGGCCCAGAAGGCGCTCTTTGGAGGTGATCCCTCGAAGAAGGCGGTGGTGATGACCCCGAAAGAGAGCCCTGCTGCTCTGCTTCCTGAAGTCGTGGCGGTGCTCGAAGATGCTGTCGACGGGTTTGCCTCCTTGGTGGAAAGCGAGGCGCGCTCACTTTCTTCCTTGGCTCTGACGTGCGTCTTCAGCCATCTTTATCTCCGGGACGCCAACTTCGACCTCTCCTCCTTGCTCCGGTGGACTCCGACTCCTAGGATGCTGCTGCTGCCGTCGTGAAGAGCTTCGTGGACGCCATGCTGAGCAAGTTCCTGGTCGTTGGCCCTCCGACTGAAGCCGGTGGAATGGGCGACGTGCCTGGCGATGAGGCTCTGCTGGCGGGCGGTGGTGATGCCCAAGTCTGAAGAGGTGGCCGGGCGATTATGCTTTTCCTTGTTTGTCCCGTATCATGCAACATGCCTGGGGGAGGCGTTTAAAACTATTTGCTTGGGACAATATGTCTTGTAATAACTAGATTATGCTGCTTCAACTTTTCCGTTTGCTTCGTTGTTCTACGTTGGCAGAGCCCGGCCCCGCGCATACCTCAGCCGCCGTTGGGTCGTCCGGATCACCAAGACGAGCCCAAGGGGTGAGGGGCTACGTGACCAGTTAGGCTCCTGAGATGCGATGCTCAGGAGTCCCCCTTGACATGCGAACAACTTAGGAAAAGGTGAAGGGGCAAGCCTTGGTGTTCTGCGTCGGCAGGGCCCGGCCCCGCGCATGCCTTAGCCGTCGTTGAGTCGTTCGGATCACCAGGACGAGTCCAAGAGGTGAGGGGCTACGTGACCAGTTAAGCTCCTGAGACGCGATGCTCAGGAGTCCCCCTTGACGTGCGAACGGCTTGAAAAAGGGTGACAGCCAGGCCTTGGCGTTCTGCACCGGCACGGCCCGGCCCTACGCATGCCTCAGCCGTCGTTGAGTCGTCCGGATCACCAGGACGAGCCCAAGAGGTGAGGGGCTACGTGATCGGTTAGGCTCCTGAGACGCGATGCTCAGGAGTCTCCCTTGACGTATGAACAGACCATCCTACCTTTTCCTCGCCGAGCTCTCGCTTGGGAGGGGTGCGCGAAGACCAGGCCCGTGAGGCCTGGCGAGGTGGGGTACGCCAGGCGTGACCTGAGCGTAGCCCCCGTGCCCAGCCCCCTCGCGCTACCTTCCCGAGGGAGAGCAGCGCGGTGAGGCTAGTCACTGAGCCCGGAGACTCCCTGAGGTTACTGCGGCCGTGAGGCCACCCCCAGTTGTTTATCACTAGCGCGGAGCATAGTGCTTCCCCTCTTGCACGGGCATAGCCGCTCCTCGGCAGTGTCGATGGCCAGCGCGGAGCATGGTACTTCCACTGGAGCGTGGGAGGGGGGCATAGCCGCTCCTCGGCAGTGTCGATGGCCAGCGCGGAGCATGGTACTTCCACTGGTGCGTGGGAGGGGGCTCCCTCTGAGGAGAGCCCTCGGGGCGTGTACAGCCCCGCCCTGACACGTGGCTTGCACGTCAGGGCTGCAGGAGGTGTATACGGGCACCCGTAAGCCAGCGCGGGACTCATGAGGCCCTACCTCAAGGCGGGTTGCGCCTGGTCTTGATTGGAGGTGCTTAAATTGGTCCTGCGAGATGGTTAGGCAGCCTGCGCCGAATGAGTTTCCTGAGGTTATTGCATGAGAAGGCCAGACACCAATGACCCCGGGAGGTGACGTGAACGGGGCCGGCCCGCCAGACAGAGCTCAGCCGCTGGATTTATCGATGTTGCAGGGACGGACCCGAGCACAGACGCCGTGCCCAGTCTTCTCGTGCAACGATCCTAAAGCCGTTCCTCATGAGTCGCTCCGGCGCCGAGCCTCAGGAGACTCGGAGGGAAGCGGCTGCGCATCTCCTCCCAGGAAGAGACCGACCCCTCGGTCAGGTTCAGGAGCCAAGAACGCGCGCCATCCTTGAGGGCCATCGGGAACCAGTTTGCCATGATCTTCTCGTCGCCGTTGGCCGCCTCGATGCTTAGCTCATAGAGCTGCAAGAACTCGGCGGGGTCTGCAGTGCCGTCGTAGCGCGGAGGTAGGTCGGGCTTGAACTTGCTTGGCCAGACGACGTTGCGGAGCTCCGGAGTGAACGCGCGGCATCGTGCCGTTGTCACCGGAGGTCGTCGAGGGGGTGGAACGTGGTCCTGGTGCCCGCGCACCGCCACCTCATGTGGCGGCACGCGAGCCTGGTGCTGGGGCGCTGGAAGCACGCGCGCTTCCCCATGTGGGCGCTGCACCACCTGGCAGCTCACGTCATCCCGAGCCGGCGCCGAACGCTGCAGGTCGCGCCGTGGAGCCATACGCCTTGGCTCGATGATGGCACCGCGGGTCGGAGGTGGTGCAGGAGCCCCGTGCGCCACGTCGCTCGCTGCAGGTGGTTGCTGAGGCAGCGAGCGAGCTGGCCCGTCGGAGCCCCCGTGCACGACGCAAGTTGATTATCTCATCCGAGTTGACCTTTTTAGGTATTTATTTCCAACAGTAACAATAATGTGATGCATATTTCTTTTAGAAAAATAAACACACACTAATTATCAGTAAATTAGTAGATCGTTGTATAGGATAGTGTACAAATTAACCTTGTATACTGTAATTCTGGAAACAACTAAATAGTGGTACTACTAGTGGTAGATTGTGTAGACAAATCTGGTTTTAAAATTCAGTGCTTCATCAAGTAAATAGGTATACGTATGGTGATAAAATACCTGATTGGCCGGACAGCCGGCGGGAGTGCAAAATCAACAGAGTTCATGAGCCCTAGCACCACGGCAGAATCACGGCGGTGTCCTGGTTTGGTCGTCCACAGCGCATGCGGACGGGGAGCGGTGGCTAGCCCTAGCAGCGAGGCACAAAGTTACGATCGACTGATTGTTTGGCAGCGCCAGATCGCTATGGTGGAAAAGAACAGGCAGTTTGCAAGCCACGATGGCTTAAGAGTTACTCCCTCCGTTCCAAAATAAATGACCCAACTTTGTATTAAGTTTAATACAAAGTTGGGTCATTTATTTTGAAACGGAGGGAGTACGAGTGTAGGCTCGAAGTGGGCTTGGGCTTATGTAGTTTGCTAGTTCTCTGGGCTTACGCGCCAGGTTGACCTTCAGGTTAAGTCTAATCAGTAACCAACAAGGCCTAATTGCAGCCTAGTACCTCACGTAAATTGCTGAGGGGGGCGAACGGTTGGGGGGTGTCTAGCCCCTGCTCGCCCCCCTGTCTCCGCCCCTGCTGATAAACACAGGGCCACTGTAGATATCCTGCCATAAACATATGCTATCAATCTGTCTGTCTGAAATGCAGTTTTGCGTCCTCATATTGCCATGATGTGTCGTTTCCTATTTCTATGGGTTCAGATGCGTGCAATCAGTTCCATATTCCATCCTTAACTCATCTTTTAACACATTTTTGTAAGAACTACAAGGAAAATCAGACAATTTTTTTTTGTCATGTGGCACATGTGTATGCTCAGGTACCAGATGCAATGGATTATCTTCTAGCCGAGTTCCACAAAGTTTGCATGTACACAGTTCCAAAGCATCTGCATGCTTTAAATGTAAGTCTGCGTATTACTGAACTTTTCAGCATTGTTGTGTTTTCTTATCTTCTTGCTTACATTGAGGTGCTGCTAATAATAATAAGAAATCGGCATGTTTTGATGTTTAGAGTATGTGGCCAACAGATACACCATTTCAATACTCAGATTTTTTTCCCGAGAAAATGCAGGAGAGCTTGCGTTTCATTGCATTGAAAAGAGAGAGTTTGGGTTACAATCCTCCTAGGAGGCAGTTACAATGCGCGTGAGCGAATCAGTGGACATCCCACATTTTGGGGGTGATGGCTCTAAGCCCTAATGCACCGACGCCAGCCCAAAGGGCAGCCTCATCCTTGATCTTCGTGAGCAGATTGTTTACCGATGGGCGTCTTCGGTTGAAGACGCAGTCGTTATGGTGTTTCCAGATCATCCAGGGGACGAGGAGGGTCATCGAGGCGAGGCCCTTGCGCATGGGCTTGGGGGCGTGCTGCCACGCCGATTGCCACCAGTCGTTGAGCGACGTATCATTGTCGGGCGGGGTGCAGGGGATCCTGAGCCAGTGCAGAGCTTCGTGCCAGATCTGCCGGACGCAGGGGCAGGCTAGGAGAAGGTGGTGCACGGCCTCAGGTGCCTGATCACAAAGGGGGCATCGCCCAGGGTGCTGCAGGCTGCGATGGGCAAGGCGGTCCGCAGTCCAACATCAGTCCAGGTGACCGAGCCAGTGAAAGAATGGGCGCGCGGCGGTGCCCAGTTCCTCTAGGTGAGCTTCCATGCGTCACAAATGATGGAGCTATTGAACGTGGCGATGTAAGCCGATTTGGCGGAGTAGGTGCAGCACGCGTCTGGCTCGGCAGAGAGAGTCGTGTGGTCGATCATGTGCTTAAGCTGCAGGTATTGCCCGATTTCATGGATGCCAACCGTGCCATGGATGTCCTGCGCCCATCGGTTGGCTTGGAGCCCTTTGGCGACGGTTCTGAGCTTGCGGCGGCGCTCGGGGATGCATGTGTACAGGAGTGGTATGATCTCGTGGATGGAGCGCCCACCAATCCACCGGTCTTCTCAGAAGAGGACCTGCATGCCATTCCCAACCTCCATGGTGGTCGAGGCGAAAAAGAATGCGCGCTCCTCGGGGGTGAATTGCAAGTCTAGGCCTGCCCATGCTCTGGTGTTGTCCGTGCGGCTGAACCAGAGTCAGCGCGGAGGCGAACAGTGGACACTGCCACGTCAATTGGCAATGGGCCAAAAACAGTTTGACATACAGATTTTTGACTGTGAATGCACCTGATTTATGGTTCGAAAATCTGTACTATTCTGTATTATTTGGGCCCATGTATTTGGATTATCTCATGATTCTGCAATTGTTTAGGCACAAGCACGAAACTCGGATTACTACAGGCTTATTGGCTACCAGGAAGAAGATGAAAAATCTCAGAGCACTGAGTCGTATTTGGTAAATGTTGTTGCGTACGTCAAACTGTATGCTGCCATGATTCAGGTGTGTGACTTTCCTTGTCTAGATATAACCAGTTTGGTAAAAACATCAATTAAGTGTTATTTGAGATTTTTTTTCTGCCTTTTCCCTCCTAACAGATTTTTTCCCTGTTAATTGCAATCCATTTTTTAAAAACTTTAGCGCAGCGATATACACCTCATGTAAAACCCAAGTTACGTTTTGCCATGGTTTGTGCAGTGACAGCATATGATGGACCTTGACAAATTATTGTGTACCATGTTATGCCATCACATTATTAGACTTCTGTTTCAACCAAACTGTTATTTTTGCAACAGAAGAGAATTTTTTTTTTGCGGGAATAGAAGAGAAATATGACCGCCTAACATTATGTACAGACAGAGATCAAGGGTATGCCGCATCCACATGGCTTAGCCGAGGGATGGAAATGGCTCGCGATGTTCCTCAATACTCTCCCAGCCATCACAGCCACTGCTTTTGCCCTTCATGCTTTCCTCAAGGTAGAAACCTGCATCATCATCAGGAGTCTTTGTCCTTTGTGTCTGACTATCTGTGTAGCTAACCAGGACTATTCTTTCTAGATGGCCGGTTTCGCACTATACAAGAAATATGGATCGCAGTTCATGAAGATCCTAGATGTAATATCGCATCGCTTCATACCAGCTCTGAAAGAACAAGGCGTAAAGGTCCAGGCAGAGGCTATCAGCAGCCTGCAGAATTATCTGGACGACAAGGTTTATCTGGAGGAGCCGGAAGGGCGGTACCTCGCCCAGCACCTGCTGTCGCAAGTGTTCATTGAAGATGATCAACACCGGACGGCTACCAGCGGGCGCGCTCCGGTTTCATGGAGGGAGTAAGCTGACGTATGGAGAAGCCCCAAAATAGTCTGAAGATCATCTTAGGTGGTAAATTAGGATGTAGAAGTGCCACTTGGTAGAGGTCACCCGATTTGCTGTAGTGTACGTCTGCACGTACTCCGAGGCAGAGGCATATCTTTGCATATATCAGATTCATGTCAACATTCTTCTGAATGTAATTCATCCGCGTTGACCAAAATCAAGGTGTTGTCAAGTTTGGAATATATTTTATATCTGTGTCCACAGCTTTCGAAGTTTGATATACGTTCAACCGGGTTTAAACATCACGACAACACTAATCAGCTTCTGGTTTTGCACAATCACACGGAGTGGTTTTGTTAAAGGCTTGAATAGCAAGTTAGATAACAATTTTGTCTGGCCTTTTGTCTAATATGAAAATAACTCGGGTACTCCAACACGGACAATGTAGCTGACTTGAAAACTGGCCTCATAGCCGTCATGGGTATGGATATGATGATTCCAATTGCATGACTGTTTACATCACTTTGATACATGATGCAATTACCATCTATACTATGATTATTCATATTTTATCTACCATTTTTCTGAATTAAACTTAATGAAAATAGCTCATATATTCATCAGCTACATCAAATGAATTGTAGTGTCGAACGGTCCCATTTCCGAAAAAAAAGTGTCGAACGGTCATCAGAGCACTGCACAACTCAACAAGACCGTGCACCATTATACTAGTACTTAAGCTTTTCGTAAAAATGAAATATAAAATTCTACTCCCTCCGTTTGGAAATACTTGTCATCAAAATGAATAAAAAGGGATGTATCTAGACGTATTTTAGTTTAAGATACATCTTTTTTTATTCATTTTGATGACAAGTATTTTCAAATGGAGGGAGTAGTACTTAAGTGACCCGTTTTTCTATATTTTTTCTTGATTTTCTAGTTTTTAATGTATTTTTCCCTTAATTTGTTTGACCGAAACGGCCCATAAGGCCGAAAAGTAACATGGGCTTGGAATGGTGTCGGGCTGGGCAACTGGCATGTCGGGCCGATCCCCGTGGCCGACCCCTTTTATAGTCGGGGCGTGCCATCTCGGCCCATGTGGCTAGATTTGGGCACGATCTAAATGCTATATGTCCCCTTGCAAAAAGCACTCTCACATTCTCGACGCTGACAAGTAGCGCACTGCATGTGCATCATTTGTCACAACTTAAGATTTTTTTACTTTTTTTCTCTTAGATTCGTTTATTTAAAACGTTTTATCTCTTGAACTGTGCATTTGAATCCTGAAATATTTTCATCATTGTATTTCTCGTGTCGAGTTCTTTGAAACTAGATCTTATATTAATATGTTTTGACGGACTTTTTTCACCAAAAAACCCAAGATAACCGGTAGAGAAAAACCCAAAGCCCGATGTATTATATTTTTCCACTATTTTTTCATTCTGAGAAGAACAGCTCTCGAGGAGCAAATCTATGCCTCCATGCAAAGCAAATCCGTGCTTCTCACGGAAGAAAAAACACATTTTTTCTCTTTTCGAGAACACAACTATGCTTCTCGCATAAGCAAATTAGCGTCTCCACAAGAAGCAAATATGTGCTTCTCGTGAAAGCAAGGAAAAAAAACCTTTTTGAGAAGCACAAAAAACATGTTTTTTTCTTTTCCAAGATGCACAACTATATTTTTTTTGAACATCAGTACAGACACAAGCGCTCATATACATACGCATACACTCACCCTTATGAACGCATACACGACATCCTATCCCTATGAGCACCTCCGAAAGACTGAGCCGGCATATCATCTTGAAATTTATGAAGTCATCGTAGGCACCTCGTCATCGACGGGAACGTCTCTTCCCACTGAATGCATCGCCGGAAATCCTGAAATAAATCCAAGAATAAATGCGAGCACCAGGATTGAACCCTGGTGGGCTGGGGATACCACAGTCCCTCTAACCATCCAACCATAGGTTGGTTCGCGCACAACTATATTTCTTGAGAAAGCAAATATGTGCCTCAACGAGAAGCAAATCTGTGTGCAAAAAAATCATGTTTTTTCTTCATTTCTAAGAAGCACATCGCAAACAAACCTGTGCCTCCACAGAAAGTAAACCCATCTGGGCTCTACCCATTTCTTTTTTTTCTTTCTAGACTGAACACACTTCGTACCTGAAATGGGGCAATGATGCTGTTTTTTTCTTCCAGAAGAGACCCAACCGGTTTTGTGAAGCTTCTAGAAACCCATAAGAACCTTCTAGAAGTTTCTCAAAACTGGTCAGAAGCTTCTAGAAGACTCTGACATGTTTTCTTTTTTGGCTTTCTGGATGGGTTTTAATCGGTTTTTTCTTTTCTATTTTTTCATTTTATTTTTACTTTTTTATTTTTCATTTTAAAATGTGTGCACAATTTTGAAATTTGAAACTTTCTGAAAATTCATGAACTTTTCTCAAATTCGTATTTTTTGTGAATGTTTTTTTCTTAAAACTGTGAACTTTTCAAAAGAAATTCCTAAAATATGTGAACTCTTTTGAAATCCAAGAACATTTTTTCCCAAAATTTGTGAACTTTTTCCCCTAAAAATCATGAATCTTTTTTCAAGTCCACGGAACACGTGAATTTTTTCACTTTTTCTTCAAATGCATGAACCTCTTTCGAAATTTGCAAAAAAAATACATATTTTTTTTAAATCCGCAAACTCTTTTTGAATCCCGCTAACTTTTTTTTGGACCCGTGGACATATTGTGAAATCCATGAACTTCTTCTGAACTCGTGAACTTTTTCGAGGTCATTAATGTTTTTCGAATCTGATAATTTTCTTTGAATCCCGTGAACTTTTTCAAGGTCATGAACGTTTGTCGAATCTGATAATTTTCTTTGAATCCCGTGAACTTATTTTTGGATCTGTGGACTTGTTTGAAATCCATGAACTTTTTTTTGAGGGGAATGAAATCCATGAACTTATTGGAACTCATGAACTTCTTTTGAAACCATGATTTTTTTTTTTTTTGAATTCGTGAGTTTTTTATTTCCTGATTTATTTGGAAAATAGTTTTTTCTTGAAAGGTGGATGGTCCACCGGTCAACGGCGGACACAGGTGAACCACGAGCTGCAAACCGGGAAAATCAGTGTCTCTATCAAGCGCTCTCCTCCTTCTGTGTCTCGCCTACAGGGCGGCATTATTTGGCCGGCTCAGTTCCGTAAAATTGTTTTGAGTATTTTCCACTGTTTTACATTGCTTTCGTTGTTTTTTCTTGTGTTTTTCAGTTTCCTTTTTGTTTTTTGTTTTCTTTTTCTCCGTTTTTTTCTTCTTCTTGATTTTCTTTGATTTAATTTTGTTTCAGTGTTTACTTTGGTTTTTTTATCTGTGCACAATTACACGGAGTGGTTTTTCTTGAATGCTTGAATAGCAAGTTAGATATTCCAAACATCTATTCCCTCCGTTTCAAAACTCTTGTCTTAAATTTATCTAAATACGGATGTGTCCAATACTAAAACGTGACTTGATACATCCGTATTTAGACAAATCTAAGACAAATATTTTGAGACAGAGGGAGTATTATTTTGTTCCTCTGACCAGTTTTATTACTACATGGGTGATGGAAAAGGATATCACAAGTCAACGATTTTACTCGAAATACACATGTTCGAGTAAATTGCACAAAACCACCACATTGAAGGCAAGGTTTGCGAAAACCACTACAATATATTTCTTTTTGCAGAAAACACCATGTCTTCAGTAATCTTTTTGCAAAAACCACTGATCGGCGGATTAGAGTCATTTGAGCGCGTTTATGACAAATGGGTCCCTGTTTTTGCTTACATGGCGTAACGGTTTGGGTTTAAAGCAAAAAAGTCCCTCAACTTTTTTTCCCATGCAGCCCAGACCCTCCCCATGGGCTCCGTAGCCGACTAGCATGCCCGCCGCTGCTCCCTCCACGGGCCACCGCCGCCCCTCCCTCCGCACGACGCAGGACTCCGCCACTGCTCCTTCCATGGCCGCCGACGCTCCCTACGCAGGACGCGGGCCGCCGCCTCTACCTCCACGGCCGCAGCCGTCGCCTCCCTCCACAGGACGCAAACCGCCGCCGCCTCCCTCCGCAGGATGCAGGCCGCCGCCGCTCCCTCCCCAGGATGCAGGTCGCCGTCGTCGTCGCCTGTCACCGGATCCGGTCAAATCGGCCTCCAACGTCCCCAGACCAGCCGTCCCTAGACCAGCTCGCGCCCGCATCCCGGCCCGCGCGCGTCGCCTCTGCTCCGCGCCGGCTCCGCGTCCCGCGCCGTCCGGCTTGCCGCTGCCGCCTCCTGCACGCCGGCTCCACCCGGGACGAGCCCCTTGTCCGCACCCTTCGCAGGCGTTCGCCTGCCCGCGTGGCCGGTTCCCCGGCCAGCCCGGCTCCGCCTCCGCGCGCCGCGCCCGCCGGGTGCGCCCATGGCCGCCTGCTCCACCGCCGGCTGCCGGCTCCCTCCCGCGTCGCCCCGGCTCTGTCCGCGCGGCCGGCTTCGCCATCGCCCGGCCGCCAGGTCGCCGCGCCCCTCTGCTTCGCCCTGGCCGCATCCCGGCCCCGGGTGGTCGAAGTGGGGGCTAATTGCTTTTTCGTTTTTGATTTAGGGGTGTCTATGTAAAATTCTAGTGTCTAGCTTGTAATTTTATATTAAAATCTACCTGGCACAAAAAGTCATGCCACGTAGGCAAAAAACGGGCCTCACCTATCATAAACTCACTTAGCTGAGCCCGATCCGCCGATCAGTGTCTTTTGCAAAAAGATTACCGAAGACATGGTGTTTTCTGCAAAAAAATGTATTGTAGTGGTTTTCGCAAACCTTGCCTTCAATGTGGTGGTTTTGTGCAATTTACTCCACATGTTCAAATGTGGCCCTGCAATTTTTGTCCGAAAATAAGGTGTTAGCTGCAGGCGCCTCTGTATACGTTGAATACACATCCAATGAATGATGCACGCACAACTCAACAAGACCGTGCATCATTCTGGTACTTAAGCTTTTCGCAAAAAGAAAATAAAAAATTTCTAGTACTTAACCGGCACATTCCTCGCATGAAGGGTAGGAGTTTTTTTTAACACAGTACAATCAAAGTTGCTCAAATACACGGGCATATACCCACCGATGTGATACATGAAGGGCAGAAATTGTAGCGAGCAGTAACCACAGGATCGAAAATTCCAAAGCCCGATTCTAGAAATCAATAATACTAACACAAATGCCCGTGCGTTGCAACGGGAGAAAAAAGATAATATCACACGTCTTTTCTCGTTTATTACAACTCGTATTACAGTGATAAGTAGAATTATCTTTTGCCTCCATAAGTAAACTTGCTGAAATGTCTCTTATGTTTCTCTTTCTCCTAATTTTTTGCACAAAGCTCTTCCATAAATCTGCACATTCCTGGCAGCTAGCACACTGTTTATAATAGGTTTTGTGGGAAGTAGTACCGCCGTGCCCCGTGCATGGAGCTCCTTGGTGCAGCTGATATGGTTGCACACCTAGAAAGAACACAATGAAATAATATTCAAGGGATATTGCTCGACGCCAGCTCAGGTGCTTCACACTAAGGGAAGACCTTGGGCTTGGACATGTCATGCACTGTTCCAGAATCTTCATCATGCTAATGCTACAACGGCCAATAGAACCTGACTGAGGAAGCGTCGTTTTCCTTCTCAGTCCTCTGGTGATGTTTGGTGGGGCAACCTATTGTTGTTGTAGGTACATTATGTAAAGCATGTACTCTTTTTTCTTTCATTATTGTTCAGCTGCAGTTGCAAATCATCAAATGGGTAGGATGTATTTTTTTTGCCATGCCGAAAAAGGATGTAGTTATTTACCATCCTACTATCATCGGGTTACACGGCGACCATGATTAGGAGAAGTAAAATATCCCCTTTGGTGAAAAACAAAACATTTAGAAGTAGTAGTCCAGCTTGGACCATATTTTCTTATTGATAATCTAATATTTCTTGAAATGTAAAGCTTCTCTACTTTCACGACCAAATATTGGGAAGCACCAAACAATATTATGTCTGTACTGGAGAAAGAAGTAGAAAACCTAAAAGGATTAAGTTATTGATGCTTGAAGGTCGTCCAGGTAGTATCAGGTAAGAATAGTAGGAACAGAATTGCATCAAGTGTTACCATCTGGAAAGTTCTGGCATGCATGCCTTAAGATATTCAATTAACTAAAGTCCTAGAACTTACAAAGAGGAAATCTAACAAGATAAGAAATGTTCAACTTTCATAAGTAAAATTGAACCTGACGATATAATTATCTATGTTGTGTGAAACTAAATCAATCAATTTTGGTTATTACAGGCAAAGCAATATGATAAAATGCTCATCTCATCTCCAACTTGTCTGGCCTTTATAGCAGCTAAAGTAGCACTAATTACCTCAACCTCTGCAGCAGATGCTTCAACCAAATAATTAGCACATTTGCACTATCTTCTGCACACACACACAAAATAAGTTCGAAACACATCTCAGTATGTGGTAGCTCACATTTAATATGAACAGAAGACCATCCATAGAAAGATGGTCTGCACAAGTCTAGGACAGAAATAATGCAAACCTCGGTGTCACTGGACCACAACATTCTCAGGGCTGATATCCGCATACACATCCCCATTAACAGGAGGAGCAACTAGGTTTCCAAGAACCACAGCTCCATCAGCTGTTGTTTCTGCAGTCATTTGCATGTTTGTTCATCATCGTAGCAAATATGCCCGGTGCTCATCCAGCTTGCATGTTAGCAGGAGCTGCAGTTACAAGCATTTGTTGTTTCAGCAGCAAGAAGGTCATCTAGCAGCACACCTGCGGTTACAACTACATATTAATTTTTGCGTCAACAAAAAGTAAACTAATGAACCTACAAAGGACGGTGGATAGCATATTCAGAGTCCATGGGAGAAAGGGATAAAGCAAACTGCATGCATTATGGATTATATTGCTACAATATAGTGCAAGCAAGGCCATCCTTAGGTCCATACCTCTTAGGAACGTCCAGGGGCATGGTCCCCTGCAGATAGCTTGGCCTCGTTGAGTAGGAGGTTGTCAGGTGCAACATTGTAGTTGGGAGGGTTATCTGTAGTTGACGTATTTATAGTATAGTATTATTTACTCTTCATTCTCTTGAATCCATCAGACTTGTATGTAATACATATCTTAAGAAAATAAAATGAAACAACATCAGATACATGTAAACATGAAGGAAACACATTTGTCTAACTAAAATAAGACAAAGAAGAGATCCTTACTGTAATTGCATTCTCAACCAAGTGAAATACTAAGCCTTGCATGCCTATGAGCTCATCAAAAGGGACATCCTCGGCACCATCCATGTCATCCAGACCATCTAACATATGCTCAACTTGGGCCTATTAGAGTGATTTGGATGTTTGTCAGAAAGCTTCTTCACCCAGCTGGCAAGTCTTCAAACCGAGCATGCAAATGTAGATTCGCTTCCTTTAAAACGTTTCATGCATGATCAATAATCTATAGTCCGATGATTCTTGCCAAAAATCAAATATCAAAATTAATCGCAGGTTAATTAAGCAGTGTAGAAGTAAAGCAACAGACTATCAGTTACACAAATCGTTTCAGGTTTTCAGCCACAACAATGTACAAAAAACATCATATCTCCAGACAAATTGCCATTGGTAAGTAGCTCTGTCTAACATATGTTTAACACTAACTACTTCTTTTTGCGCCAAAAAGAAAACAGTAAATGCAATTCTGACTTTCAAAGCAAATATACTAATCCAAAATTACAAATAGATATTTGATCTACAGGAACACAAACACTAATAACCGGGATAGATCATTCCAAGCTCAACCATTTCTGATATATAGGTTGTACATCAGAAAAATTCCCCACTACATTATCTAACCATGTATAAGACACCACTTCAGAGTTCAGACCACCAGTTCAAGAAAGTAAATTATGCAAAACTATTAAAAAGCAGATGAGATGCGAGTTTGGCTTCAACAATCATTAAGATATATCAGGAAATTACAAAGTTTGCTTCAGTGAATACCTAAGTGCAGAACCAACAGATGGAGTTCCGACGAAGTGTGGAGCAAGGGTGAACGGCGGGTGGTGTGCCGGCAGCTCGATCCCCACCTCATTCCCTCGTGTGCTGCACCAGGAGAGGAGCCATGCGCCCCTCGCGCGCCTGCGCGTCCCGCCTGGCAGTGGCTTTGACGCCGGCGAAGTCCTCGCTCCCGGACGCCTCCATTCTCGGGTCCTTCGTCTCCGTGCGCACCTCCCGCTTCGCTGTCGCCGCCTGATGCGGACCCCGAGCGTAGCCTCCCCGCCTCTCCATTTTTCTCCTCCTTCGTCTCCGCGCGCCCATCTCCGTGCTCCCCTCCCACCTCGCCACCGCCACCTGATGCGGCGCCCGAGCGCAACGCGACCCCCTCCCAGGTCAGATCAGGCTGCAGTGAAGCTTCACATCGGGATCCATGGCGCTGTCGTTCCTGACAGAGACAAGATTTGAGAGAGAGAAAAGAAAGGGAGAAGAAGAGAGATAGAGTGTGGGGGAGAGGGTAATGGACAACGGCTGGAGGTCGGCGGCAGTGGCGCGGGACGCCGGCGTGAGGAGCAGGCCGAGGCGCTCGGGACCTGCTGCTCCAGATCGAGCGAGGGGCCTCGGGGAGGAGCAGAGCACGAGGCGGCGGCGTACGAGCTACTCCCGGCGTCCTCGGGGAGTAGATCGGGAGGCTGTTTTTTTTTTCTTTCTCGTCATACCGGTTCGATTGACTTTATTATATGGACTGCGGGTTTATTACTCTAAATCACAAGGACTTTTCGTAAAAACAGCGACGACGTACCAGGTAAAGATAAGAGATGTATAATGTTTATTCCGAAGGCAACAATGAATCAACTAAATAAGCTCACGGTACAACAAACGGAATCGGCCATTGATCACATTCACATATCGCCAATTCTATCCCGGAACCCCAGTATAAATCTCAAATGGAATCACTACCGACTGACAAGAAGAAGAAGAGACCGCGTCGATCCGTCAGTCAGATCACATGGCGGACACGGCGTAGACCGCCGCCACGATGAACCCGGCGACGATGCCGGCCGAGCTCTGGAGCGACCCGCCTCCGCTCCCCACATCGGCCGTCGGCGTCGACTTGGACCCTGCGCGTGCGTCGAACAAAACGTCGGTCAGTACCACAATTCAGACGCATCAACTTTCACCAACAACTTTGACCAATTATTACCTGCCCCGGAGGATGTTGGCGTCTGTCCCGCCGGCGAGCCGGAGGACGGCGACGCGGTGGGGGCAGAGGCGCAGTTGCTGAGCGGGGGCGTCTTGACGCCGCACTGGTCGGGGAGGCCGAGGGCGCGGGTCTTGTTGACGGTGCCGAGCCCGAGCGCGGCAGGGTCGGCGTTGAGCGCGACGCAGAGGCACTCCGGCTTGGAGCTCACCACGGCGGCGAGCTGCGAGCAGCACGACTTGGACGGCGCCGTCTCGTTCCCCGTGATGTAGTTGAGGCAGGGCGACATGCCGATCAGCGTCTGCGTGCACCCGCTCGTCGACTGCGCCGACGCGCCGCCGGCCAGGACCGCCGCCACGACGACGAGGGCCGCCACGGCCAGCATGGTCACCGCCCTCACCGCCATTTCTCGCTCCCCTTCCTTCCTTGAACAACTTACACCGTCAGGATCGACAACTGCTCTCTGTTGGTGGTGGTTGCCTTGGTTTTTGCCTGTTGTTCTTCTGATCCGTGATTGATTTATAGGTGGAGTTGTTCAGAGTTGATGGAGAAGGTGGCAACGAGCAGGAGGAAGAAGACACGACACGATCGATCATCGGTGGTTTGGTTAGCGTTGGTGAGCTGAATCTTCCTACCCTTGAAAAGAAAACTCGGGCTATCAATAACTACGTTCAGCTTTTGACGCGGCCTTGTTGGGTAGTACGTGGAATCTTTCAGCTTTTGACGCCACGTGGCTCGGCTTTGGTGTTTGGCGTGTTTGAAGAGATCAGCAACGGTATGCCGCCGTGTGACCGCTACGTGGTTTTCGTTTGGATTGAGCAGTGATAACCGTTGTGAATGGGCAAGGGAAATTTGGATCTTTACTCTTGATGAATAGCAGGGGAAATAATAATAATTGCTTCCAGAAACCCGCGCTTCCGTGAAGATTGAGCAAGCGCTTCGGTTTTTGGACCATCCAAGGAAAAATGGTACGACGTGTTCTTTTTTATTTGTGGTCTGTGACACAGGAAGGAAGAAAAACAAGGAAAATAAAAGGGAATCGTCCTTCAACTTTTTTCCTATCAGCCATGGTCGCACGCTTCGAGGCAGTCGTGCCTTTGAGGATGGGAGGACAGGCAGCGCTATGCATGGTCTCACTGTTGGCTGGAATCTGGTCGGTGTCGATGTTTCCACCGATGGCTGACTGGTGCTGCAGCCAGGGCTGCCGCGCTCTGAAACATGCAACGTGCCGCCCTGTCAGCTTCAGACGTGGTGCTGGAACCGCTGTGAGGAATGCTACAATCATGCTTGGAGTTGCTGGAACCAAAGACTAAAGGTGTTCCGACTGGGCGACCAGTGACGGAAGACGGTGGTATTTTTGCTGGAATCATGGATTTTATTTGCTGGAACCTTTCCTATTTTTTGCTACTGCAGTCTATTTGATTGTTTTGCTAGAACTAGCGCCCTTTTTTTGCTACCACCTGTCCTTTTGTTTTGCTGGAACTAACATCCTTTATTGCTACTACCGTCTTGATTTTTGCTGGAACCAGCATCAGTTTTTGCTACAAGTAGCCAGCCGAATGATACAATTGGTAGCTGTTTTTGCTACCATCGGCGATGCCCGTGGTGTGACGGCAGCGGCGGCATCGTTTTTTAGCTGCAAGCATCCAGCCTAGTGTATTTAGCTGGAACCACCCAGCCTAGTGCTGGAACCAGCAAAATCAGTGCTACAACCCTCGACAGCGGCAGCCCTGCAACGACGACGGCCGTTTTTGCTGCAACCGCGACAGCGGCAGCTACCACCGGCGACGGCAGTGGCCAATTTTTTGCTGCAATCGGCGACAAGGACAGCTATCTCCGGCGACGGCGACGGCCCACTTTTTTTTCTACAACCAGCGACTGCGGCAGCTACCACCGACGACCAGCACGACAACGAGCTGTGCGGATATTTTTGAGTGTGGCGACGAGGGAAGACCAGCGGCGGCGCGAGCTGTGGATCTGGGCAGGAACTACTGGCGTCACGAGATAGACGAAGTGATCCGTGCAGGAGGATTTTCCCCCTTTTTTCTGCGACGGGCCCGCGAGATTGTGCACGTACGATTGGCGCGATCGAACGACTGAGAGCCGACCGGCCGAAAGTTTCGGCCGGCGAACCGGCACCAATCACTGCCCAAAATAAAATGACGTGTGCTCTTACTTTCGGTTACCCTCTGATCCAAAATAAGTGTTGTGATTTGGATCAAAGGGAGTAGATAATTTCCCGCGCTGCTTTTTTCTTGCATGTTGGGATGCAATTTTCTTAAAGAGATTTCTATTTTCATGCCCTCAGCTCCTTAGTTCTACTCAGTTTTGCCCAACCCTTTAACTTGTGCTCATTTTTGCCATGCTCTGTGTAGCTGAACCTCACATATGATCAAATGCAACATTTTCATTGGGTCAGCCCCTTTGACTATTACATGCATGATTGTGAGAATACGACATGTGTTCCACTGTAAATTACGGCCACATCAGCCAGCCGATTGTTGCTCGTCTGGCCGATTCCAGCAATGGCTGGACAATATCTTGGCCTCTACCGTTAGCTGGTGCTCGTGCGTGTTGAGTGGCGGCGTCAGGGTGGCCGGGGGTGGACGGAAACAAAGGCAGTGGGTGAGCAACATCGTGACGGAGTTTGGTGTTTGTAGGCAACAAAGCTATAGCATGGATTCAAACGATTTTTTGTGCTGGTGTTGTTCTACAGCTTCTGGCTATGCAGTTTGACACGGTCACGTGAACAAATGGTTACCGGAGCATCTTCACGAGCTCATGCTGGACCAACAAAGGGAGGTTGCGATTAATGGCACTACGACACGAAAATGTTGACAGGGAGCTCACATCCGTAGGCGACGAATTGACAATGGCGTCCTAGGCTACAGACAACGAAGAAGGCGACGATTCATGGCGTCCTATCTAGCGATCTTTGTCGTATTGGTTAACGATGGCGAGGCAGAGCTAAAGGACATGGTGGTGAGGCGAGGAGAGCACAGTGTCTACGTTGGTTGATGTCAGCGCGGCCATGGCGTTCTCGGTCATGGTTGGAGAGCGAGCAAGAGGAGCGGATAGTTCTGGATAGTAGATAGGTTTGAACTAGTGGTATCGTGCTTGTCTCTTGGCGTATAGTTGGGGACAAAGAAGGCCTCGAAGGCGCAAAGCAGGAGCAGGCGCTCTCGGACGCGTCGTCCACTTCCACTAGGTGTGAGGTTAAAAATGGGGTTGCCTGTAGGTGGGCTGGGCTGCATAGTGCTTGCCCGCTACGTAACTTTTCATCTCTCTCTCTCTCTCTCTCTCTCTCTCTCTCTCTCTATTTCTGTCCTTTCCTTTTATATTTGAATATATTTTAGATCAAAAATTTGTAAAACCATCTAGAAAATTAACTATGAATATAATGTATGTTCACAAAAACACGGACATTTTCACGCTGATGGGATTAACTGAGACGCTGGCCCACGAACATCGCCCGATCACGCCCCCCCCCCTTCACCACAGCACCGTATTGAGTGATGTGGTTTAGTCCCTCATCACCGGCGAGAGGCTCGCCGACCTTAAATAGCGGAGAGGACCATATGCAACAAACTAATTCTATTGTAATAAGAGTATCAATGCTCGCTTTGTGAAGGAGATGATGATTTGATATTTGACCATCTCTTCATCTCTTTCACAAAGTAAGCATAGATGGTCTTACTATAATAAAAGAATTTTTTTACAAGTGACATCATTTTCACAATTTATCTGATCAAACTAGAGCACATAACTATTATTTTTCATTTTCAAGAAAATCAAAGAAAATTTAAAATTTGGCACAACTATGGGTGTTACCATTGTGAACATTGTTTCCATAGGAATAATAATTTTTCTAAATTAAAAATTATTATTTCTGTTTTTCAAGTGCCTGAAATGGCTTTTGTGTGAAGGAAGTACCTGAAATAAGTTATAAATTTGGTCTTTTCATTTTTCATATAAGGTAGACGACATTGGAAGACCACTGACCAAGTTTCATGAATTACGGAGTATTATTGCTATATTTTCAAGATTTACTGGATTTATGGTGAATTATGATATTTTGCTGAAAGTTGAACGACAAGTGTGATGTAGTTTGGTCCTGAAAATTGGCAAAACTCATTTTATGCTCTAATGTTGGTGGTGCATCCACTTGGGACAACCAAAGTTGAAATTCTGAACCATTTGATACGAATGTTCAACATCTCAAGTTTTACCCCATTTTCAAAAAAATCAAAGAAAATGAAAAAAACCCTCAAAAATTAAAATCCTTGTGCATGAAGCCCTCTTGTGTGAACTAGTAAGTGGGAAAAATCGTAAACTTGCAATACCACACTTTTTTTAAAGACCTTCACAAAATGGCCTATCTAGTATGAAGTTGCATGGATTTCAAGGCATATGCCCATGGCCCTGGCCACTTCTATACCATACTACATGATAACAAGTTAAAATTTGGCACAACTATGGGTGCTACCATTTTGAATATTGTTGCCATAGGAATAATAATTTTTCGGGAATAGAAGTTATTGTTTCCATTTTTCAAGTGCCAGAAATGGCTTTTTTGTGAATCAAGTACCTGAAATAAGTTATAAAATTTGGTCTTTTCATCTTTCATAGAAGGTAGACCACAATGTAAGACCACTGAGCAAGTTTCGTGAATTTCAGAGTATTATTGATATATTTCCAAGATTTACAGTGAATTATGAGATTTTGCTCAAATTTGAACTACAAGTGTAGTTTGGTACCGAGAATTGGCAAAATTCATTTTATGCTCTAATGTTGGTGGTGCATCCACTTGGGACAACCAAAGTTGAAATTCCGAACCATTTGATATGAATGTTCAACATTTCAAGTTTTACCCCATTTTCGGGGAATTTATTTGAAAAGAGCCCCAAAAACTAAAATCCTTCTGCATGAAGCCCTCTTGTGTGAACTAGTTAGTGGGAAAAACCATAAACTTGTAATACCACAACTTAAAAAAAACCTTCACAAAATGACATATATAGTATGAAGTTGCATGGATTTCAAGACATATACCCATAGCCGTGGCCACTTCCATGATATATTCCATTATAATAAGTTAAAATTTGGCACAAATATGGGTTACCATCATGAACATTGTTGCCATAGGAATAATAACTGTTTTGGAATAAAAAAAATATGATTTCCATTTTTCAAGTGCCAGAAATGGGTTTTTGTGAAGGAAATACCTGAAATAAGTTATAAAATTTGGTCTTTTCATTTTTCATAGAAGGTAGACACATTGAAAGCCCACTGAACAAGTTTCATGAATTTCAGAGTATTATTTCAATATTTTCAAGATTTACAGTGAATTATGGGATTTTCCTCAAATTTGAACTACAAGTGCGATGTTGTTTGGTACTGAAAATTGACAAAAATCATTTTATGTTGTAATGTTGGTGGGGAATCCACTTGGGACAACCAAATTTAAAATTTCGAACCATTTGATATGAATGTTCAACATTTCAAGTTTTACCCCATTTTCGGAAAAATCAAAGAAAATGAAAAAAGCTAGAAAAATTAAAATCCTAGTGCATGAAGCCCTCTTGTGTGGACTAGTAGGTGGGAAAAACATAAAGTTGCAATACCACAAGTTTTGAAAAGTCAACATTGTAAGTTTTATCTCATTTTAAGTAAGTTTTGCATGATGCTGTTTTCTGGTAAGTTTTGCATGTTACTATTTTTGGTAAGTTTTGCATGTTGCACTATGTTTGAACATGCAAAACCCACTCAACGTACGAAACCGAAACATAGCATGCAGCTGCTGATTAAACACATTGAAATAACATACTGTTTGTAATTCAAAGGGCATCCACATGTCAGATCCTCATCACTAGCTAGAACGGGTTTGGAGATGCTGAAGATGGTGAGCCAGGCGGCGATGGGAGCGTTGAGCATTCTGCTCAAACTGCACCGAGAACTCATACTGCTCCACCACTATTGGGGCATTCTTGCAGCCAGCCTTGGCCTCCATGGCGACCAACGCCAGATGATTGGCCACATCAGCTTCCAAGTGCTCCTGATCAACCATCTGCTCATCCTCGTCTTCCAAATTAATCATGTTTGCTTGAGCATGATGAGTGATGATCTCCAAGCCATGTATAGCCCAATTTCACGTGGAAACAAATTAAAGAAAGGATTTTGGAACCCTTTGCATCATTAGTCATTAGTACTCATATCAGAGTGGATATCTCGGTTTTTACAAAATAAACCACTGTAAACTCAAATGTGACGAGCGTAAAAATAACACTCATTAATCCTCAACTCTGACTGCAATTAGTTCTCATTTTAGCATAAATTTATCAATAAGTGCAAGATGAATATCCAAGAATCAAGATCGCCTCTCGTTAAGTCTTCATGACTAAAATTTGTATCAATAAAAATGTGTTGCCACAGAAAGCATTTGTGTACATTACAGTAGCGTGGCTGAACCAGAGGCATCTATACAACTCACATGCCTAAACTTACACATAATCAAGGGTAGCCAATGGCATCTAGAAAAAGCCCTTTGTAAAGTGTCCATATTTCTCACCAGAAAAGAAAGAAAGAAAGAAAGGGAGGCTCATTCAGGTGGGCAGACCAGTTTGACCTTGTTGGGCCTCCTTCCATCCGGTTCATAAATCAAGCACATATTTAAAATTTATTTTAACCAGCAGTTAGATCAAATGATATATAAATAAGATGTCATAAAACTTGTACTCTTCGTATCTATTTAAATATGAATCCATTGTGTGGGGAACTTATAAATTCAGATGGAAGGAGCAAAATGTTAGGGATGCACATCGGCCACTGTGAAATGCGCCACCGGCAAGGAGTATAGTGTGATGACTTATATGTGGAGGCTTATCCCTTAGACTAATTAGTAGAGGTAGTGAACTCGAGGATGATATATATACTAGTAACCTCATAAGTATGGCGTGATCTAACTGCCTCTAATTAGATTCATCAATATGGGTACTCTAACTATTGTCTGTCAATGTGTACACGCATGTATAATTCTCATGACATCTCTATTCTATGGAGATGAATTATCTTAAATCACAAATATGATTAAGCATTCACCACAAAATTGTTGTCACATGTGGAACATCTATGAACCAAAGCGACCAAATAATAGTTGTGGCCGACTCAGGGGTAGGGATGCATCTATGGACCACGTGCCTAAATTTACACGGTGGAAATTCATTTATGCAATTATAAAAGCGACACTGCATTTCCGTTTCAAGGAAGATACCATGTCTCCACTTGTGATTAGATGAGTAGTACATAGTTGAAAACATGGGCAAAATCGAATAAATAGTTTTTTATCCCAAATTTTTGTGCTTATTTTTTTAATCATACTACAGCGTTAAGGAGCATATATTATTGTTTAGTTGGTATAGTTAACCACCTAATTTAGTAGGTACAGTTAATCAATGTTCTTTGTTATTAGCGGTTGCAACGTATTTCACCGATCACTTTGTTTATGATAATTTTAATTAAGTGATGTAACAAAATTATATTTGAATTATTTTTATGAAAATTAGATAAATTATACAGTGCACACATACATATTTGTATGTAAGTGCATATGATCATCTATAGTTTAGTTTCATCTGATACGATGCTAAAGGTTTCTAAAGAATAATATCCATCTAGTATCTTAATAGTGGTTTCTTGTGTATTATTATGTGTGCATATTTGTAGAACCTTGTAGAGTATAAACGGTACTGTTTGCAAATGTATCACAAGTTAAATTCAATAATAAGTTCAACATATGCTATCACCGATCACCGTTGAACAGAAAAATATCGCCGATTCAGTTATGCTTAGATACAATTTGTTCATTTGGTATGGCCAGCTATATGTTTGGTTTTATTTGGTGCATACAAGAGCTCTTGCTAGTTTCTAAAATAAAAATTTATATATAGATTAAACAAAGAAATCTAGTTTACATAGATTATGGTACAACCTGTAGGACACTTATTGGGGAGAGAGACTAGCAGGTTAACTAAGTTCATAGTTGCCTATCAGATTCATAGTCATATACCAAATTGGTTCTTACTTTGATGTGATATAGATTTTGCTCCTAAAAATTTAGAACTTTTATTTTACACATATGCAATAATATGTTGAACTTAATAGTATAGTGGTTACCATGCTTAATATTTGGGCCCCTCCTCCTTTGGGGGCTGGGGCAGATGCTCTCTTTGCCTGGCCTATGGGGCCGGCCCTAGCTAACAGGAGTCACCCACATAATTTAGATGTGATGTTAGATGAAAACTAAAGGAATGAGTTTAGAACCCATCAACCCCAAAATTTATGATAGATTTCGAGTTGGGTGGTGGCGACATAGTCATACATCGCAAAAAAGTGATTCAGGGCCGTCTTCTCCCACGGCTTCACCGTATCCCACCTCGACTGCCTTCGCACATCACCAGTTACTAGTAGCACTCATGTCGTGCGTTGCCTCGATCGTGTGTCTCAACATGTTGGGCGCATCAATGTGTGTACACCATATGTACTACAATTTTAGTAGGTCCATGAGGAGGTTGGGGTTTACATGATGGGCTTCGAACACGCATCAGACACTGGTTGATGGGGCAGAGCTACCGCTACCCACCTCCCTACAATCGTTCAAAACACCACCTACCTCCCAAACAAGGTCGATGCCTAGATTACTGCAACCTTAGTGCCAAAAGCACCCTTCAAAAGGAGGAAGCTGGGGACGTAGCAAGGGATTAATGATCCATACTACAAGGACAAGGATGTGTGTTTCCATAAGTGGGAGTTCAACCTAATGACACTCCCAGAACCACTTTGCATGGTGCACCTGCTGCAGGACGACATGGACGGCCTCGTGCCGATATCGCACACTAGACACATCACCGACAGGGTCAACTACCACAAGCTCCCCAATAGACACGACTTATGGTGGCGTGGCATAGGGCCCTCCCATACCTCCCTCCAGCAGTCAGGCCTCTCATCCTACTGCAGGTGTTGTCTAACCCTTTTATTTTCATGATTGGGTGTTGCTAATTGATTTGATCATATGGTCACTACCGGAATCACCTACTTTGCTGAGTGTCGAAGAGACACTCGATGAAGGCCCAAAAATACTCGACAGAGACTTTCCCGAGGACTGTCCTCGGCAAAAGCCATTTGGCAGTGTTAGTCAATTTGGAAAGGTAATAATAACAAATTGCACTTCCTATGTCTATTATTTTATATTCAACATCATGTTTTTTTATTTGGAATTAAGCAACTACTTGATCTTTGGTTAAAAGGATGGTCCACACACATAAAGTCCAGAAGTTATTAGAAGTAGTTGATTGATTAATTTTTGGTGCATCATATTCCTATGTTGTATTTACGTCTAATTATTGAAATTCACAATTTGAGCATTGGGGAGATGGCCCGACTCCTTATTAGAAGGAAAAGGTAAGAACCATGTTGTCTCCATCCCATTTGGTACATGCGTTCTCCATGTTCGATAATCTTAATCCACAACTTACGATGTGTTTTGGGGATTACTTTCTTTAGGGTTATGGATCTTGGAATGCTTTTGCTCATGAAATTCTTTGTGAGGTTACACCAACATGAATTTTTCATTATTGTTAGCCATGAGCTTTACTCAACTTCTCATAGAGATTATGTTAAGAAAAGATTATGTTCATATTGCATAGAACACCAACAAATATTGCAGAACAAAACTTAGATTTTTTTGTCATCAACTTTCCAATTGCACTATCAATTCGTTTTAAATTTAATATAAATAGTGATCTTGATTATTCACACAAGTTTTTTTTTTGCTTCATCATGATAACTCTTCCATTGCTATGGTTTTGATTCTTGAAAAAAATTCTATGCCTTCAAAGGTACCTATAGCCTTTGTACTGGTTTACTGTAAGTGTGCGGCTCATGGTAGAATATCCATGCAGTTCCCCAAATATATTAGATGACGAGCGGATCAATTGTGTTCTTTTTTATTTAGTTTGCACATATTTAAAAGCAAATGTTAACAACTGGTGCAGGTGTAGTCTCTAACTATTACCCTTTCTAAGGAGGGTTTCTCACCGTGCTACTGCCACCATCTAAGAAATTTAGGTCCCCTCGCTTCCGGCCGCCATCTTGGCATTGCAAGCTGGGGGGGGGGGGTGTCACGCCCAAGATGCGATCCTCTCCTAAAGGAACTCGAAGGTCCCACCAAGGATAGAAGCGCATCTTGAAGACGCTTTTGCAAGGTGGATATCATTACATCAACATTACATAACAGATAGGGATACATACATAAGGCATACAATGCCACACGAATACAACAATACATCATCCATAAGATCAATATCCGACTACAGATGAAACACAAACAGAAGCTCAAACGACATCCACCCTGCTAGCCCAGGCTGCCGACCTGGAACCTATCCCCTGATCGAAGAAGAAGCAGAAGAAGAACTCCAAAACAAGCAAGCATCGCTCTTACGTCATGATCATCGCATAACCTGCACCTGCACCTGTTGTTGTAGTAATCAGTGAGCCACGAGGACTCAGCAATCCCATTACCATGGGTATCAAGACTAGCAAAGCTTAAATGGGAAAGGAAGGTGTAAAGTGGTGAGGTTGCAGCAGCGACTAAGCATGATATGGTGGCTAACATACGCAAATAAGAGCGAGAAGGGAAGAAACAGAATGGTCGTGAAGCTAGCAATGATCAAGAGGTGATCCTGACTCCTACTTACGTCAAAACATAACCCAAAGACCGTGTTCACTTCCCGGACTCCGCCGAAAAGAGACCATCACGGCTACATACGCGGTTGATGCATTTTAATTCGGATCTGGTGTCAAGTTATCTACAACCGGATATTAACAAATTCCCATCTGCCACATAACCGCGGGCACGGCTCTCGAAATTTTATACCCTGCAGGGGTGTCCCAACTTAGCCCATGATAAGCTCTCACGATCAACGAAGGATATTCCTTCTCCCAGGAAGACCCGATCAGTCTTGGAATCCCGGTTTACAAGACATTTCGACAATGGTAAAACAAGACCAGCAAGACCGCCTGATGCGCCGACATCCCGATAGGAGCTGCACATATCTTGTTCTCAGGGCAACACCGGATGAGCAATCCGTACAACTAAAACCAGACCTCAAGTTTCCCTGAGGGGGCGCTACAAAGGGCTCTGGTTCGGACCAACACTTAGAGAAGCACTGGCCCGGGGGGGCTAAAATAAAGATGACCCTTGGGTTAATTACTCCCAAGGGAAAAGTAGGTGGTGGTGAGGCAAATGGTAAAACCAAGGTTGGGCCTTGCTGGAGGAGTTTTATTCAAAGCGAACTGTCAAGGGGGTCCCATAAATCACCCAACCGCGTTAGGGACGCAAAATCCGGGAACATAATACCGATATGACGGAAACTAGGGCGGCAAGTGTGGAACAAAACACCAGGCATAAGGCCGAGCCTTCCACCCTTTACCAAGTATATAGATGCATTAATAATATAAGAGATATTGTGATATCCCAACAAAATCCTGTCCACCATGGTGCAATCTTCAACTTCACCTACAACTAACAACGCTATAAGAGGGGCTGAGCAAAGCGGTAACATAGCCAAACAACGGTTTGCTAGGAAGGGTGGAAAAGGTTGGAGGCTGACATGGCAAATTGGGAGGCTTGAAGAACAAGTGATAGGTAGCGAAACAAAGCGATAGAACGAAGCGACTAGCATAGCAATGATAGTAGTGAGATCCAGGGTAGCGGTCATCTTGCCTGAGATCCCGCTAGGAAGAAGAACGAGTCCATGAAGAAGATGAACGGATGAAGCCGAACCAAGCGTAGACGAACGAATCCTCACGATCGCAACGAAACAGGAATTATCGAGAAGAAGCACACAACATAGTAAACACACCACATATATACATGACATGATGCACAACCAAGCATGATGCAATATAAGACTACATGAAGCTACTCATGGCAAGAGATGATGCAAACAAGAGCAACACATCAAAGCAAGTTTAAATGAGGCCAGGAACAACATATAACAATTCCGGTAAGTCCTCATATGCAAATTTCGAAATTGGTCCAGATCTGAACAAACATTAAGTTGAAGTTGTTAAACAGCAAGTTAAAATTCACCAAGATGATCTACACGGGATTTTAGTCAAGTTACATATAAAGTTCATCTAATTCGGAGTTACGGCCTAGAAGATATGAGCAAAATAAGTTAAACATGGCATTGATGCAAAATACATACAAACATCAAGCAAACACTCTCAAAACATGGATGCAACATGATAATATGAAACTACATGCAATTCTAAGCAAGTTTCATATAGAGCACACTCAAAACGGAGCAACGGTTCAACACATACACATCATACAAGGTTAAAGGGCATACTGTCCAAAACAGCAACTAGGCATATTGCAAGCACAAAAAGAACATGCTACAACATCACAATATGAATATAGAAGTCATGGGCATGAAGTACAGATAAAGCATGACAAAACATGAACACTGAGCTATCTCCAGAAATCACTAGAACATGCTCAAAAGGACATGGCAAGGTTGCAAATAATAACAGTTTACAGACTTAGCGGAAAAGACATCAGGTTGCAATGTTTAGAGCTATCAAACAACATGTTACAGGAGCTTAACATGGCAAACAAAGACATGGAATGCTAGTACTAAAGACAAAGAACAAAACTCCCTTAATGAACTAATTCCAAAGATGAACAGACAAGATGGTAGCATCCATGCAAACATGGTAAATGATATGACAGATTCAGACATGGCAGGAACAACAATAAGTAGACATGTTGGAGAGCTTGTACCACTCATCACAGAGCAAAACATGGAATGACAAGGTGACCAACAGTAATATGGCATATTTATAAAGCTAAACATGGCAATAACAAGTTCATAGGTTGCATGGATCACTAGCAAAACAGATGGCAAAACCGAACTTAATGTTAACAGGCTGACAGCAACATTATTTAGCAAGTTTGGAGCATGATATGAAAAATCTACATCAAGCTATAAATGCAACCAGGGGCATGGTTGGATATAGCATGACATGTGTAACAAAACATCCTTAGTGAACATCTCCAGATTATGCAAATAATGACTTGTGGAAGCAGATTTACATAGCATCATGATATAGCAGATTCAGACAAGCAAAACAGTAACAGCAAGTACCCTACTTCACGAGCTCGATGCACTCACTACAAGACTCACAAAAATACATGGATTGCACCACAGTAAAGATGGCATGATGTAGCACAAAACACATGTAGAGCTCATGCTCATAGGATGCACACACAAAATGCAAGGAAAAAGACAAATCCATCAAGTCATAACAGTTTTAGCAGGTTAACATCATATAGCACTCTTGCGACAATGATTAGGGCATCAAGATGAACTCAAACAGGCATGGCACAATGGAATGAAATTAAGAGCACATCATGATGAACATTTTGATATATTACACGCCGTAAACGAAGTAGTATACACAAAGTTGTGGCATGTAGAACATAGCATCGGAATGTGAATATCTCAAGACAAATATTTCAGGGGGGGGGGGGGAAGTCAACCTGCTGAGATCCAGATCTGGATCGGGGCATCGCCGGAGACGGGGAAGAAGTGAAGGAAATATGCCCTAGAGGCAATAATAAAGTTATTATTTATTTCCTCATATCATGATAAATGTTTATTATTCATGCTAGAATTGTATTAACCGGAAACATGGTACATGTGTGAATACATAGACAAACATAAAGTCACTAGTATGCCTCTACTTGACTAGCTCATTAATCAAAGATGGTTATGTTTCCTAACCATAGACATGTGTTGTCATTTGATTAATGGGATCACATCATTAGGATAATGATGTGATTGACATGACCCATTCCGTTAGCCTAGCACTTGATCGTTTAGTATATTGCTATTGCTTTCTTCACGACTTATACAAAGTTCCTGCAACTATGAGATTGTGCAACTCCCGTTTACCGGAAGTACACTTTGTGTGCTACCAAACGTCACAACGTAACTGGGTGATTATAAAGGTGCTCTACAGGTGTTTCCGAAGGTACATGTTGGGTTGGCATAATTCGATATTAGGTTTTGTCACTCCGATTGTCGGAGAGGTATCTCTGGGCCCTCTCGGTAATACTCATCACCTAAGCCTTGCAAGCATTGTAACTAATGAGTTACTTATAAGATGATCTGTTACAGAACGAGTAAAGAGACTTGCCGGTAACGAGATTGAACTAGGTATTGGATACCGATGATCAAATCTCGGGCAAGTAACTTGCCGATGACAAAGGGAACAACGTATGTTGTTATGCGGTTTGACCGATAAAAGATCTTCGTAGAATATGTAGGAACCAATATGGGCATCCAGGTCCCGCTATTGGTTATTGACTGAGAATGGTTCTAAGTCATGTCTACATAGTTCTCGAACCCGTAGGGTCCGCACGCTTAACATTACGATGACAGTTTTATTATGACTTTATAAGTTTTGATGTACCAAAGTTTGTTCGGAGTCCGGATGTGATCACGGACATGACGAGGAGTCACGAAATGGTCGAGACATAAAGATTGATATATTGGACGACTATATTCGGACACCGGAAGTGTTCCGGGTGATTTCGGAGTAAACCGGAGTGCCGGGGGGTTTACTGGAACCCCCCGGGAGAGTATTGGGCCTTATGGGCCTTAGGGGAAAGGAGAGAGGGGCGGCCAGCATGGGCCGCGCGCCCCCTCCCCCCTCTGGTTCGAATTGGACTAGGAGGGGGGGGGGCGGCGCCCCCCTTTCCTCCCCCCTCTCCCCCTTCCTTCCCCCTCCTAGTAGGAGTAGGAAAGGAGGAGTCCTACTCCTACTAGGAGGAGGATTCCTCCTCCCTTGGCGCGCCCAAGGGGCCGGCCGGTCTCCCCCTTGCTCCTTTATATACGGGGGCAGGGGGGCACCCCATAGACACACAAGTTGATCTACGGATCGTTCCTTAGCCGTGTGCGGTGCCCCCCTCCACCATATTCCACCTCGGTCATATCGTCGCGGAGTTTAGGCGAAGCCCTGCGCCGGTAGAACATCATCATCGTCACCACGCCGTCGTGCTGACGAAACTCATCCCCGAAGCTTTGCTGGATCGGAGCCCGGGGATCGTCATCGAGCTGAACGTGTGCTGAACTCGGAGGTGCCGTACGTTCGGTACTTGGATCGGTCGGATCGTGAAGACGTACGACTACATCAACCGCATTGTGATAACGCTTCCGCTTACAGTCTACGAGGGTACGTGGACAACACTCTCCCCTCTCGTTGCTATGCCATGACCATGATCTTGCGTGTGCGTAGGAATTTTTTTGAAATTACTACGTTCCCCAATAGTGGCATCCGAGCCTAGGTTTTATGCATTGATGTTATATGCACGAGAAGAACACAAGTGAGTTGTGGGCGATACAAGTCATACTGCTTACCAGCATGTCATACTTTGGTTCGGCGGTATTGTGAGATGAAGCGGCCCGGACCGACATTACGCGTACGCTTACGCGAGACTGGTTTCACCGTTACGAGCACTCGTGCTTAAAGGTGGCTGGCGGGTGTCTGTCTCTCTCACTTTAGCTGAATCGAGTGTGGCTACGCCCGGTCCTTGCGAAGGTTAAAACAGCACCAACTTGACAAACTATCGTTGTGGTTTTTGATGCGTAGGTAAGAACGGTTCTTGCTAAGCCCGTAGCAGGCACGTAAAATTTGCAACAACAAAGTAGAGGACGTCTAACTTGTTTTTGCAGGGCATGTTGTGATGTGATATGGTCAAGACGTGATGCTATATTTTATTGTATGAGATGATCATGTTTTGTAATCGAAGTTATCGGCAACTGGCAGGAGCCATATGGTTGTCGCTTTATTGTATGAAATGCAAACGCCCTGTAATTGCTTTACTTTATCACTAAGCGGTAGCGATAGTCGTAGAAGCAATAGATGGCGTAACGACAACGATGCTACGATGGAGATCAAGGTGTCGCGCCGGTGACGATGGTGATCACGACGGTGCTTCGGAGATGGAGATCACAAGCACAAGATGATGATGGCCATATCATATCACTTATATTGATTGCATGTGATGTTTATCCTTTATGCATCTTATCTTGCTTTGATTGACGGTAGCATTTTAAGATGATCTCTCACTAAAATTATCAAGAAGTGTTCTCCCTGAGTATGCACCGTTGCCAAAGTTCGTCGTGCCCATACACCACATGATGATCGGGTGTGATAAGCTCTACGTCCATCTACAATGGGTGCAAGACAGTTTTGCACACGCGGAATACTCAGGTTAAACTTGACGAGCCTAGCATATGCAGATATGGCCTCGGAACACGGAGACCGAAAGGTCGAGCGTGAATCATATAGTAGATATGATCAACATAGTGATGTTCACCATTGAAAACTACTCCATCTCACGTGATGATCGGTTATGGTTTAGTTGATTTGGATCATGTGATCACTTAGATGACTAAAGAGATGTCTGTCTAAGTGGGAGTTCTTAAGTAATATGATTAATTGAACTTAAATTTATCATGAACTTAGTACCTGATAGTATTACGCTTGTCTATGTTTGTTTGTAGATAGATGGCTCGTGTTGTTGTTCCGTTGAATTTTAATGCGTTCCTTGAGAAAGCAAAGTTGAAAGATGATGGTAGCAATTACACAGACTGGGTTCGTAACCTGAGGATTATCCTCATTGCTGCACAGAAAAGTTACGTCCTGGAAGCACCGCTGGGTGCCAGGCCTGCTGCTGATGCAACTGACGATGTTAAGAACGTCTGGCAGAGCAAAGCTGATGACTACTCTATAGTTCAGTGTGCCATGCTTTACGGCTTAGAACCGGGTCTTCAACGACGTTTTGAACGTCATGGAGCATATGAGATGTTCCAGGAGTTGAAGTTAATATTTCAAGAAAATTCCCGGATTGAGAGATATGAAGTCTCCAATAAGTTCTACAGCTGCAAGATGGAGGAGAATAGTTCTGTCAGTGAGCATATACTCAAAATGTCTGGGTATAATAATCACTTGATTCAACTGGGAGTTAATCTTCCGGATGATAGCGTCAGTGACAGAATTCTCCAATCACTGCCACCAAGCTACAAGAGCTTTGTGATGAACTATAATATGCAAGGGATGAACAAGACTATTCCCGAGCTCTTCGCAATGCTAAAAGCTGCGGAGGTAGAAATCAAGAAGGAGCATCAAGTGTTGATGGTCAACAAGACCACTAGTTTCAAGAAAAAGGGCAAAGGGAAGAAGAAGGGGAACTTCAAGAAGAACAGCAAGCAAGTTGCTGCTCAAGAGAAGAAACCCAAGTCTGGACCTAAGCCTGAAACTGAGTGCTTCTACTCCAAGCAGACTGGTCACTGGAAGCGGAACTGCCCCAAGTATTTGGCGGATAAGAAGGATGGCAAAGTGAACAAAGGTATATGTGATATACATGTTATTGATGTGTACCTAACTGGAGCTCGTAGTAGCACCTGGGTATTTGATACTGGTTCTTTTGCTAATATTTGCAACTCGAAACAGGGACTACGGAATAAGCGAGCACTAGCCAAGGACGAGGTGACGATGCGCGTGGGAAACGGTTCCAAAGTCGATGTGATCGCGGTCGGCACGCTACCTCTACATCTACCTTCGGGATTAGTTTTAGACCTGAATAATTGTTATTTGGTGCCAGCGTTGAGCATGAACATTATATCTGGATCTTGTTTGATGTGAGACGGTTATTCATTTAAATCAGAGAATAATGGTTGTTCTATTTATATGAGTAATATCTTTTATGGTCATGCACCCTTGAAGAGTGGTCTATTTTTATTAAATCTCGATAGTAGTGATACACATATTCATAGTGTTGAAACCAAAAGATGCAGAGTTGATAATGATAGTGCAACTTATTTGTGGCACTACCATTTGGGTCATATCGGTGTAAAGCGCATGAAGAAACTCCATACTGATGGACTTTTGGAATCACTTGATTATGAATCACTTGGTACTTGCGAACCGTGCCTTATGGGCAAGATGACTAAAACGCCGTTCTCCGGAACTATGGAGCGAGCAACTGATTTGTTGGAAATCATACATACTGATGTTTGTGGCCCAATGAATGTTGAGGCTCGTGGCGGGTATCGTTATTTTCTCACCTTCACAGATGATTTGAGCAGATATGGGTATATCTACTTGATGAAACACAAGTCTGAAACATTTGAAAAGTTCAAAGAATTTCAGAGTGAAGTGGAAAATCATCGTAACAAGAAAATAAAGTTTCTACGATCTGATCGTGGAGGAGAGTATTTGAGTTATGAGTTTGGCCTACACTTGAAACAATGTGGAATAGTTTCGCAACTCACGCCACCTGGAACACCACAACGAAATGGTGTGTCCGAACGTCGTAATCGTACTTTACTTGATATGGTGCGATCTATGATGTCTCTTACTGATTTACCGCTATCGTTTTGGGGTTATGCTTTAGAGACGGCCGCATTCACGTTAAATAGGGCACCATCAAAATCTGTTGAGACGACGCCTTATGAACTGTGGTTTAGCAAGAAACCAAAGTTGTCATTTCTTAAAGTTTGGGGCTGCGATGCTTATGTGAAGAAACTTCAGCCAGATAAGCTCGAACCTAAATCGGAGAAATGTGTCTTCATAGGATACCCAAAAGAGACTGTTGGGTACACCTTCTATCACAGATCCGAAGGCAAGACATTCATTGCTAAGAATGGATCCTTTCTAGAGAAGGAGTTTCTCTCAAAAGAAGTGAGTGGGAGGAAAGTAGAACTTGATGAGATAACTGTATCTACTCCCTTATTGGAAAGTAGTTCATCACGAGAAGCGGTTCCTGTGACAACTACACCAATTAGTGAGGAAGCTAATGATAATGATCATGAAACTTCAGATCAAGTTTCTACTGAACCTCGTAGGTCTACCAGAGTAAGATCCGCACCAGTGTGGTACGGTAATCCTATTCTGGAAGTCAGATTACTTGACCATGATGAACCTACGAACTATGAGGAAGCGATGATGAGCCCGGATTCCGCAAAATGGCTAGAAGCCATGAAATCTGAGATGGGATCCATGTATGAAAACAAAGTATGGACTTTGGTTGACTTGCCCGATGATCGGCAAGCCATTGAGAATAAATGGATCTTTAAGAAGAAGACTGACGCTGATGGTAATATAACTGTCTATAAAGCTCGACTTGTTGCAAAAAGGTTTTCGACAAGTTCAAGAGGTTGACTACGATGAGACTTTCTCACCCATAGCGATGCTTAAGTCCGTTCGAATCATGTTAGCTATTGCTGCATTTCATGATTATGAAATTTGGCAAATGGATGTCAAGACTGCATTCTTGAATGGATTTCTAGAAGAAGAGTTGTATATGATGTAGCCGGAAGGTTTTGTTGATCCAAAAGGTGCCGACAAAGTGTGCAAGCTCCAGCGTTCCATTTATGGACTGGTGCAAGCATCTCGGAGTTGGAATAAACGCTTTGATAGTGTGATCAAAGAATATGGTTTTATACAGACTTTTGGAGAAGTCTGTATTTACAAGAAAGTGAGTGGGAGCTCTGTAGCATTTCTAATTTTATATGTAGATGACATATTATTAATTGGAAATGATATAGAATTTCTGGATAGCATAAAAGAATACTTGAATAAAAGTTTTTCAATGAAAGACCTCGGTGAAGCTGCTTACATATTGGGCATCAAGATCTATAGAGATAGATCAAGACGCTTAATAGGACTTTCACAAAGCACATACCTTGACAAAATTTTGAAAAAGTTCAAAATGGATCAGGTAAAGAAAGGATTCTTGCCTGTGCTACAAGGTGTGAAGTTGAGTCAAACTCAATGCCCGACCACAGCAGAAGATAGAGAGAAAATGAAAAATGTTCCCTATGCTTCAGCCATAGGCTCTATCATGTATGCAATGCTGTGTACCAGACCTGGCGTATGCTTAGCAATAAGCTTGGCAGGAAGGTACCAAAGTAATCCAGGAGTGGATCACTGGACAACGGTCAAGAACATCCTGAAATACCTGAAAAGGACTAAGGATATGTTTCTCGTATATGGAGGTGACAAAGAGCTAGTCGTACACGGTTACGTCGATGCAAGCTTTGACACTGATCTGGACGATTCTAAATCGCAAACCGGATACGTGTTTTTATTAAACGGTGGAGCTGTAAGTTGGTGCAGTTCTAAACAAAGCGTCGTAGCGGGATCTACATGTGAAGCGGAGTACATAGCTGCTTCAGAAGCAGCAAATGAAGGAGTCTGGATGAAGGAGTTAATTTCCGATCTAGGTGTCATACCTAGTGCATCGGGACCAATGATGATCTTCTGTGACAATACTGGTGCAATTGCCTTGGCAAAGGAATCCAGATTTCACAAGAGGACCAAGCACATCAAGAGACGCTTCAATTCCATTCGAGACCAAGTCCAAGTGGGAGACATAGAGATTTGCAAGATACATACGGATCTGAATGTTGCAGACCCGTTGACTAAGCCTCTCTCACGAGCAAAACATGATCAGCACCAAGACTCCATGGGTGTTAGAGTCATTACTATGTAATCTAGATTATTGACTCTAGTGCAAGTGGGAGACTGAAGGAAATATGCCATAGAGGCAATAATAAAGTTATTATTTATTTCCTCATATCATGATAAATGTTTATTATTCATGCTAGAATTGTATTAACCGGAAACATGATACATGTGTGAATACATAGACAAACATAAAGTCACTAGTATGCCTCTACTTGAGTAGCTCATTAATCAAAGATGGTTATGTTTCCTAACCATAGACATATGTTGTCATTTGATTAATGGGATCACATCATTAGGATAATGATGTGATTGACATGACCCATTCCGTTAGCCTAGCACTTGATCATTTAGTATATTTCTATTGCTTTCTTCATGACTTATACAAAGTTCCTGCAACTATGAGATTGTGCAACTCCCGTTTACCGGAAGAACACTTTGTGTGCTACCAAACGTCACAACGTAACTGGGTGATTATAAAGGTGCTCTACAGGTGTTTCCGAAGGTACATGTTGGGTTGGCATAATTCGAGATTAGGTTTTGTCACTCCGATTGTCGGAGAGGTATCTCTGGGCCCTCTCGGTAATACTCATCACCTAAGCCTTGCAAGCATTGTAACTAATGAGTTAGTTATAAGATGATGTGTTATAGAACGAGTAAAGAGACTTGCCGGTAACGAGATTGAACTAGGTATTGGATACCGACGATCAAATCTCGAGCAAGTAACAATGCCGATGACAAAGGGAACAACGTATGTTGCTATGCGGTTTGAACGATAAAAGATCTTCGTAGAATATGTAGGAACCAATATGGGCATCCAGGTCCCGCTATTGTTTATTGACCGAGAATGGTTCTAAGTCATGTCTACATAGTTCTCGAACCCGTAGGGTCCGCACGCTTAATGTTACGATGACAGTTTTATTATGAGTTTATAAGTTTTGATGTACCGAAGTTTGTTCGGAGTCCCGGATGTGATCACGGACATGACGAGGAGTCTCGAAATGGTCGAGACATAAAGATTGATATATTGGACGACTATATTCGGACACCGGAAGTGTTCCGGGTGATTTCGGAGTAAACCGGAGTGCCGAGGGGGTTACTGGAACCCCCCGGGAGAGTATTGGGCCTTATGGGCCTTAGGGGAAAGGAGAGAGGGGCGGCCAGCATGGGCCGCGCGCCCCCTCCCCCCTCTGGTCCGAATTGGACTAGGAGGGGGGGCGCCCCCCCTTTCCTTCCCCCTCCTAGTAGGAGTAGGAAAGGAGGAGTCCTACTCCTACTAGGAGGAGGATTCCTCCTCCCTTGGCGCGCCCAAGGGGCCGGCCGGCCTCCCCCCTTGCTCCTTTATATACGGGGCAGGGGGGCACCCCATAGACACACAAGTTGATCTACGGATCGTTCCTTAGCCGTGTGCGGTGCCCCCTCCACCATATTCCACCTCGGTCATATCGTCGCGGAGTTTAGGCGAAGCCCTGCGCCGGTAGAACATCATCATCGTCACCACGCCGTCGTGCTGACGAAACTCATCCCCGAAGCTTTGCTGGATCGGAGCCCGGGGATCGTCATCGAGCTGAACGTGTGCTAAACTCGGAGGTGCCGTACGTTCGGTACTTGGATCGGTCGGATCGTGAAGACATACGACTACATCAACCGCGTTGTGATAACGCTTCCACTTCCGGTCTACGAGGGTACGTGGACAACACTCTCCCCTCTCGTTGCTATGCCATCACCATGATCTTGCATGTGCGTAGCAAATTTTTTGAAATTACTACGTTCCCCAACAAGAAGATGGCGGCCGGCGGGGCT
>NC_041381.1:59888654-59891378 GCF_002162155.2 Triticum dicoccoides
ACGGCTCGGGCGCGGTCGGGCCGGGCGCGGGCCGGCGCGGGCCGGCCGTGGGCTGGAGCGGGCCGCGACGGAGGGAGGAGAGAGAGGGAGGCACAGGGACACATGCCGGCCTCCCGTTGGCTGCGGGCGGCGGCGGCGATGCGTCTGGCACGGACGGACATGTCCGGCGGCGCGCAGGGGAAGAGGCTAGGGTTCATCTGCGCGAAAATCCGGGTGGGGCACATATTTATAGATTCTGGGAGCTAGGAGAGTCCAAATGAGGTGTGGTTTTCTGCCACGCGATCGTGATCGAACGACCGAGAGGATGGAGGGGGTTTGTATGGGCTCATGGGCTTATTTGGAGGGGTGTTGGGCTGCAAGTCAAAAGGGGCTTTACGGTTACCCGGTTAACCGTTGGAGTATCAAACGGACTCCAAATGGCACGAAACTTGACAGGCGATCTATCGGTGCCATACCAAGGCCGCTTGGCAAACCTCGGGCCATTCCGAGAATGTTTAACACCCGCTCACAACAGGAGGACATAGGAGTGCCGGATTACAAAACAGACAACGGGGAAAATGCTCGGATGCATGAGACAAACACGTATGCAATGCAATGCACATGATGACATGATAAAATGCAACACGCAAGCAAATGACATGGCAATGACGGCAAATAACTGGCAGACACCTGGCACATCGAATCCGGGGCGTTACAACACTCCTCCACTAACAGGAGATCTCGTCCCGAGATCTTAGGACCGAGACGGAAGGGAAAGGGATGAGGTGAAACAAGATCTCAAGAGAAGAAGCGAAGAATTGAGAACACTCGAGAAGAAGAGAGGAACGACGAGAATGACGAGAATCGAAAACTCACGGAATCAGATAGACTCTGAAACCACTCCGGTTAGAACGAGATAAGAAAAGACTAAGACTGAAAGGATTTAGGCAGCACTCCGGCTGAAAATGGAAGGAATAGAACATGAACTTGAGAGGATGGAATGATACTTGATGAAGACATGACACAAAACCTCCGGAAAGAATTGAAAGAGTTGAATGAAAAGAACGGAGAAGAAGACGACATCTTCTTCCACTATTGAAATAGAAAGCAACCTTAGAAGAAAGGATTGAACGGAGTTGTTGAGAAACTCAACAACGAAAAGAATAAGATTGTCGTGGACTTATGGAAAACATCTCGAAATTCTGAGGTGATAACCGACCACAAGCGGAAAAGATTGAATAGCTGAGAGGAACGAAGAAATGCAAAACTCCACCTCAAAAGAATATGGAGAATTAATTACACTTCGAGACGTGAGAAGAAAAGATACTTGAATTTCTCCAACAAAATCTTGATGAACTCTTGAAGAATGAATTAAATCATGAAGAACCACTGTGAAGAACTCCGGTGAAAAAAGGATGATGAGATAGAATGAAGGAAGAAAAGAATAAGACTAAAGCCTTGCGTTGATTTAGATGGAGGTTCCGATCAGATGGCTGACGAAATAATTGAACTCTGGAAAAGAAAAGATGAGAACACTTGGAACTAGAATTTATTCATCAAGAACAAACTCTGAAGAAAAGGGATTACTCACTTTGAGGAAATAAGAATAAGATTTATTGTATGATTATCCTTCATCAAATTAAATTGATGACAAGCAATGGATTTAGCATACTACTTATTCTTCTTGAAAAGGATTAAGGAGGGTGTAGCACAAAACTTGAAAAAGTCTTCATGAACCACCGGTAGGATTCGAAAGAACGAACCGATTAAAATGATAATCAAAGAAAAAGAATCTGAAAGAACCACCGTTAGAATTCGGAAATGACTGACGAAAGAGAATGAATCACCGGGAAGAATTAGAAGAACCAATATGCTAGATGGGATTTATATGCAAAAGAACAAAGAGATCATGAGCTGATTAAAGAACACTTGAACGAAGCACCAGAATAATTGGATAACGGTAGCTGAAATGTGAGGACGAAGAATTCTTCTGGAATGATGGCCTCCGGTGAAAAGAAATGAAAAAAACAACTTCTGACATACTCCGGATGGGTAAGAAAAGAATAACTGACAAATGGAATAATTCGAGAGGACAACATGAAGCTAGAACCACGAATCTTCGGGAGAACGGGCAAGACTTAGAGGAAAAACTCTTCTTCGGTCATCAAGTGACGACGAAAAACACCACCAAAATTTATTGAGACACTCCGGAAGAATGACAAGCGAAGAGGTTGAGCCAACAATGAAAGAATTTGAAAACGATCTTGGAGAAGGCATCTGACTGATGAAATCCATTCTTACGTCACACTTGAAAAGAATTGAGAATAACTCCGGCGGAATCAAAAGAGTCAGGTAAGATCCTGGGAAAAGACATGTGGGTTAGGGCCCACTGAAGATAAAAACACCGTTGGAAAGGGATGTTGAACAGATAGATGTTGCACCGGAAAAAAAGAATTATTTGAATGAAGTTACAACCTCAAATTAATCTGAACACTGACGAATCTCCTGAGATGTCTTGAACACTCCGGAAGGATAAACTGGCGAGAGGCGAACGAGCGGGGAAAACACTTGATCCAAGGAAAAGAATATGATCAACCGAAAACTTGAATTAAGTCCACTGGAAAATAGATGAAGACTGTCAAACAAAAGAGAATTCACCGGTTGAAATAATTGAGGGAAGACTGAAGAGGCTCCACACGAATGAAATTGATGCTCGAAATAGACTCAGGCTCCGGGAAGAAGAGG
>NC_041381.1:59891687-59895494 GCF_002162155.2 Triticum dicoccoides
TGAGGAAAAAAAACAAAGACTTCACACGAGTAGGATGGATACTCGATTACAGACTCCGACTTCGAGAAGAAAAGGGGTGGGCGGGTGGGAAAAAGAAAACAACTGAGGATAGAACTTGCGAAAACGGAGAGGGTCAAATCGACTTGACGAGAAATGCACCGGATGCAAGGAGCTGAGGAACAACGCTCGGAAAACCAACTGCGTGAACCTAAAGAAAAATTTGAATGGGAAGAGGAGTAATTCAAACACCTACGTCAAGATTCCTCACCAGAACGACGAAGAGGCTGAGGAGTAAAAAGAATCCTACTCTCCAATATAACTAGCCTCCGAAAAAGTTTTCTTGTAGACTCAACAATGGCCAAACTACACGATCAATCAAGGGGGCTCCTATGGTCGGTCGAGGCTCTGATACCAACTTGTCACGCCCAAGATGCGACCCTATCCTAAAGGAAGTCGAAGGTCCCACCAAGGATAGAAGCGCATCTTGAAGACGCTTTTGCAAGGTGGATATCATAACATCAACATTACATAATAGATAGGGATACATACATAAGGCATACAATGCCACACGAATACAACAATACATCATCCATAAGATCAATATCCGACTACGGATGAAACACAAACAAAAGCTCAAATGACATCCACCCTGCTAGCCCAGGCTGCCGACCTGGAACCTATCCCCTGATCGAAGAAGAAGCAGAAGAAGAACTCCAAAACAAGCAAGCATCGCTCTCACATCATGATCATCGCATAACCTGCACCTGCAACTGTTGTTGTAGTAATCTGTGAGCCACGAGGACTCAGCAATCCCATTACCATGGGTATCAAGACTAGCAAAGCTTAAATGGGAAAGGAAGGGGTAAAGTGGTGAGGTTGCAGTAGCGACTAAGCATGATATGGTGGCTAACACACGCAAATAAGAGCGAGAAGAGAAGCAACGGAACGGTCGTGAAGCTAGCAATGATCAAGAGGTGATCCTGACTCCTACTTACGTCAAACATAACCCAAAGACCGTGTTCACTTCCCGGACTCCGCTGAAAAGAGACCATCATGGCTACACACGCGGTTGATGCGTTTTAATTCGGATCTGATGTCAAGTTATCTACAACCGGACATTAACAAATTCCCATCTGCCACATAACCGCGGGCACGGCTCTTGAAAGTTTATACCCTGCAGGGGTGTCCCAACTTAGCCCATGATAAGCTCTCACGATCAACGAAGGATATTCCTTCTCCCAGGAAGACCCGATCAGTCTCGGAATTACGATTTACAAGGCATTTTGACAATGGTAAAACAAGACCAGCAAGACCGCCCGATGTGCCGACATCCCGATAGGAGCTGCACATATCTCGTTCTCAGGGCAACACCGGATGAGCAATCCGTACAACTAAAAGCAGACCTCAAGTTTCTCCGAGGAAGCGCTGCAAAGGGCTCTGGTTCGGACCAGCACTTAGAGAAGCACTAGCCCGGGGGGGGGGTCTAATATAAAGATGACCCTTGGGTTAATTACTCCCAAGGGAAAAGTAGGTGGTGGTGAGGCAAATGGTAAAACCAAGGTTGGGCCTTGCTGGAGGAGTTTTATTCAAAGCGAGCTGTCAAGGGGGTCCCATAAATCACCCAACCGCGTTAGGGACGCAAAATCCGGGAACATAATACCGATATGACGGTAACTAGGACGGCAAGAGTGGAACAAAACACCAGGCATAAGGCCGAGCCTTCCACCCTTTACCAAGTATATAGATGCATTAATAATATAAGAGATATTTTGATATCCCAACAAAATCTTGTCCACCATGGTGCAATCTTCAACTTCACCTGTAACTAACAACGCTATAAGAGGGTCTGAGCAAAGCGGTAACATAGCCAAACAACGGTTTGCTAGGAAGGATGGAAAAGGTTAGAGACTGACATGGCAAATTGGGAGGCTTGAAGAACAAGTGATAGGTAGCGCAACAAAGCTACTAGCATAGCAATGATAGTAGTGAGATCCAGGGTAGCGGTCATCTTGCCTGAAATCCCGCTAGGAAGAAGAACGAGTCCATGAAGAAGACGAACGGATGAAGCCAAACCAAGCGTAGATGAACGAATTCTCACGATCGCAACGAAACAGGAACTATCGAGAAGAAGCACACAACATAGTAAACACACCACACATATACATGACATGATGCACAACCAAGCATGATGCAATACAAGACTACATGAAGCTACTCATGGCAAGATATGATGCAAACAAGAGCAACACATCAAAGCTAGTTTAAATGAGGCCGGGAACAACATATAACAATTCCGGTAAGTCCTCATATGCAAATTTCGAAATTGGTCCAGATCTGAACAAACATTAAGTTGAAGTTGTTAAACATCAAGTTAAAATGCACCAAGATGATCTACACGAGATTTTAGTCAAGTTACATATAAAGTTCATCTAATTCGGAGTTACGGCCTAGAAGATATGAGCAAAATAAGTTAAACATGGCATTGATGCAAAATACATACAAACATCAAGCAAACACTGTCAAAACATGAATGCAACATGATAATATGAAACTACATGCAATTCTAAGCAAGTTTCATATAGAGGACACTCAAAACGGAGCAACGGTTCAACACATACACATCATACAAGGTTAAAGGGCATGCTGTCCAAAACAGCAACTAGGCATATTGCAAGCACCAAAAGAACATGCTACAGCATCACAATATGAATATAGAAGTCATGGGCATGAAGTACAGGTAAAGCATGACAAAACATGAACACTGAGCTATCTCCAGAAATCAATAGAACATGCTCAAAAGGATATGGCAAGGTTGCAAATAATAACAGTTTACAGACTTAACAGAAATGACACCAGGTTTCAATGTTTAGAGCTATCAAACAACATGTTACAGGAGCTTAACATGGCAAAAAAAGGCATGGCATGCTAGTACTAAAGACAAAGAACAAAACTCCCTTATTGAACTAATTCCAAAGATGAACCGAAAATATGGTAGCATCCATGCAAACATGGCAAATGATATGACAGATTCAGACATGGCAGGAACACCAATAAGTAGACATATTGGAGAGGTTGTACCACTCACCACAGAGCAAAACATGGAATGATAAGGTGACCAACAGTAAGATGGCATATTTATGAAGCTAAACATGGCAAGAACAAGTTCATAGGATGCATAGATCACTAGCAAAACACATGGCAAAACTGAACTTAATGTTAACAGGCTAACAGCAACATTATTTAGCAAGTTTGGAGCATGATATGAACAATCTACAACAAGCTATAAATGAAACCAGGGGCATGGATGGATAGAGCATGAAAATTATAACAAAACATTCTTAGTGAACATCTCCAGATTATGCAAAGAATGACTTGTAGAAGCAGGTTTACATAGCATTATCATATAGCAGATTCAGACAAGCAAAACAGTAACAGCAAGTACCCTACTTCACGAGCTCGATGCACTCACTACAAGACTCACAAAAATACATGGATTGCATCACAGTAAATATGACATGATGTATCACAAAACACATGTAGAGCTCGTGCTCATAGGATGCACACACAAAATGCAAGGAAAAAGACAAATCCATCAAGTCATAACAGTTTCAGCAGGTTAACATCATATAGCACTCTTGCGATGATGATTAGGGCATCAAGATGAACTCAAACAGGCATGACACAATGGAATGAAATTAGGAGCACATCATGATGAACATTTTGATATATTACACGCTGTAAACGAAGCAATACACACAAAGTTATGGCACGTAGAACATAGCATCAGAATGTGAATATCTCAAGACA
>NC_041381.1:59895811-59925811 GCF_002162155.2 Triticum dicoccoides
AGGCGGCGCGGCGGCCCGGCGGCCGGGACGGCGATCGGCGGCAGGGAGCGCGCTGGGCGGCTCGGGCGCGGTCGGGCCCGGCGCGGGCCGGCCATGGGCTGGAGCGGGCCGCGACGGAGGGAGGAGAGAGAGGGAGGCGCGGGGACACGTGGTGGCCTCCCGTTGGCTGCGGGCGGCGGCGGCGGCGATGCGTCCGGCGTGGACGGACATGTCCGGCGGCGCGCAGGGGAAGAGGCTAGGGTTCATCTGCGCGAAAATTCGGGAGGGGCACATATTTATAAATTCTGGGAGCTAGGAGAGTCCAAATGAGGTGTGATTTTCGGCCACGCGATCGTGATCGAACCACGCGATCATGGGCTGATTTGGAGGGGTGTTGGGCTGCAAGTCAAAAGGGGCTTTACGGTTACCCGGTTAACCGTTGGAGTATCAAACGGACTCCAAATGGCACGAAACTTGGCAGGCGGTCTATCGGTGCCATATCAAGGCCGCTTGGCAAACCTCGGGCCATTCCGAGAATGTTTAACACCCGCTCACAATAGGAGACAAAAAGGGGAACGCCGGAGGACATATGAGTGCCGGATTACAAAACGGACAACGGGGAAAATGCTCGGATGCATGAGATGAACACGTATGCAATGCAATGCACATGATGACATGATAAAATGCAACACGCAAGCAAATGACATGGCAATGACGGTGAATAACTGGCAGACACCTGGCGCATCGAATCCGGGGCGTTACAGGGGGCCTCGGATCTTCAAGACCTCTATGTTTTTCTCAACGACTAGTGATCATCATAGTTTTGTGAGAATAAATTTCCTCTTGTTCTTTTGATGGTGCCATGAGATTAGAGAGTTTTCTGTCCCCACAGATCCGATTATTCGGATCCGATGTGTTTATGTTGTTGTGTCAGCCTTATTTTGTTGTTATGATTCTTTGTGGAGGTGAAATCTTTTATCGACACCATGGTGAAGACAGAGTGATTCGATGACATGCACTTCTAAGGGATCATCCCTATCCCAAGTGCGTTCATCGATCAAGACTTCCCATCTTTTTGGATGGGCAACTCAAGGCGCTTTCAAAAATCATTATTGGTAATGTTCGGTAATGTTCGTGCAGGTGAAAAAGTGACAACTTCGTCGCTCCAGCCCAATTACAGGCTCTTTATCGAAGTCTTTGTAGTATTTCTTTGAGTAGAGATTGATACCGCGAAGAAGGTGTTTTCAATAGATTTCAATTAATTCTTAATCATAGGAGTTAGTTTGTATATTTTTGATCGTAAGTCCAAATCAATGTATTTGTAATTGTTATGAGTATGAATAGAGTTATAAGTGTTTCTAAAAAACAGTATTACACTTTCCATTAATAACAAGGCCTGATAAATTGTATTCTTTTTTGTTGAGTTTGTACACGTTTAAAAGCAAATGTTAACACCATGTGCAGGTGCAGTCTCAACTACGCTACCTGTTAATAACGCGTTTCAGAACAGAGCGTCTCATATGAAGAGGAAAAACACGGTGAAGGCCCTAAAACACCAGGATGGCTCTTTGTGACGGGTTGATGAGGAGATGTGTAATATGGCTGCTAATTTTTATGAAAGCCTCTTCACGTCGGATGGGTCTCAGGGCGCTGCTGCTCTTTTACAGAACATTGATCAGCTTGTTACATCCAAGATGAATGGGTCACTTTTGGCACCTATCTCTGACGAAGAGATTGAGAAAGCGCTATTTCAGATGGGTCCTACGAAGGCGCCGGGACCGGATGGGCTACCCGCTCTCTTCTATCAACGACACTGGTCGTTGGTCCGTGATGATGTCTGTCAGGCGGTTAAGGATTTTTTATACGGTGTCGGGGCGCCTGATGCCTTTAATGCAACAGTCATTGTGATGATACCAAAATGCAACTCGCCAAAACTCCTCTCACAGTTCAAGCCTATCAGTCTTTCCAACGTACTATACAAGTTCGCGACGAAAGTCCTAGCAAATAGGCTGAAAGCATTTCTGCCTATTCTTATTTCTGATGAACAGAGTGCGTTTGTACCCGGGACGTTTGATCACAAATAACGTCCTCGTGGCCTATGAGTGTGTCCATGCAATTCGGAAGAGGAAGATGAAGAAGCCGTTTTGTGCAGTGAAGTTAGACATGATGAAAGCTTATGATAGAGTTGAATGGGCTTTTCTTCAACAGATGATGGTGCACTTTGGTTTTGCACATGACTGGATTGATATGATCATGTGTTGTGTGAGATCCGCAACTGTTTGTGTAAAGCTCAATGGGGGTCTGTAAGGAGGGTTTTCGCCTTCTCGTGCACTCAGGCAGGGGGACCCTTTATCCCCATATCTGTTTCTCTTTTGTGTGGAAGGCTTCTCGGCTCTGCTAAAAAAAGCACAAGAAGAGGGAAGTATCAAAGGGGTGTCGTTTGGGAGCACTGGCCCCCCAAGTCACACACCTCTTGTTTGCGGATGATACTATTGTTTTCCTTGAAGGATCGTATGATAACATGGTTATGTTGAAAGATATTTTGTTGAGATATGAGGAGGCCTCGGGCCAACGAGTTAATTTACAGAAGTCCTCCATTTTCTTCAGGAAAGGCTTTCAGAAAGAGAACAAAAATGAACTCCAAGATGTATTGGGTGTTCAGTCAGAGGCACTGAGTGAGCGGTATTTAGGATTGCCAACATTGGTTGGGCAGTCTAAGGAAGGTACTTTCAAATATGTGACAGAGAACTCGAAAGGCAAAGTAGGTGGATGGAAAGGCCAATGATTGTCAAAAGCAGCTAGGGAAGTGTTGATCAAGTCTGGATTACAAGCAGTACCTAACCACACCGTGAGTTGTTTTCAGCTTACAAAGAAGATGTGCCAGAACCTGACCTCGATCTCCTCAAAATTCTGGTGGGTGGCAACGAATGGTGAACGTAAGGTGCACTGGATTTCGTGGCGGAAAATGTGTGCATCGAAGCGGGACGGTGGAATGGGTTTTAGAGACGCTGAGGCTTTCAATCAAGCGCTGCTTGCGAAGCAAGCGTGGAGGATTCTGCAGGTCCCAACTTCCTTGTGCGCTAGGGTGCTCAAGGCACAATATTTCAGCAACGACTCGATCCTGACGGCTACTACAACCTCGTCTACATCCTATACCTTTCGAAGCATTTTACATGACAGGGACCTGCTGAGGGAGGGTCTGATATGGCGCATTGGTGATGGTTCTTCCGTGAATATACATCACGCAAATTGGATTCCTAGAGCAGGAAGTATGCGTCCTTTGGGGCAGATTTTTGTGTCAGGTATGACCAAGGTAGCTCACCTTCTCACTCCAGATGGCACAAGATGGGATATGAATAAATTGCATGCGATGTTCTCTGACGATGATGTGAACGACATCAAGCAAATCGCTATTGGAGGTCCGGGAACTGAAGATTACCCGGCCTGGAACTACACGAAAAATGGCGACTTTACTGTTCGTTCTGCTTATCACCTTCATATGTCCCTGAACAATGCAAGGTCCGGACAGCCGGAGACCTCAAGTTCTGTTCTCAAACATAGAGGATTTTTGTCATTATGGGAAACATCCTCTCCAGGCAAAGCTAAGATTCACGTGTGGAGAATGATTCGTAATGGACTCGCTGTGGGGGCCGAGCTGCATCGTCGGAGGATTAAACCCGGTGTTTTTTGTGTGGCGTGTGGGCGGGAGGAGACGGTGCTGCACCGTTTCTGGACGTGTCAACACTCTGCGCGGTTCTGACAGCTTTTGCATTCGGAAAAGGGAGTTTCGGTGGCGATCCCACCGAGTCCGATCGACTCCCAGAGTGCGCTTGCGAGCTGGTTGCTCGGGTGGTTTACAGAAGCAGCGGAAGAGGAGAAGGCGGCCATGATCCAAGCGGCGTACGGTCTCTGGTTGGCTCGCAACGAAGCAAGGGATGGACAAAGGATTTCTCCACCACATGAAATCATAGAAAAGGTAGCAGCCCATATGCAGGAATGGAAGGACGCTCACATTAGTAACCTGCGCCCGGCAATGCCACAACTCAAGCAGAAGTGGCGGTCGCCGAATACTGGGTGGCTGAAGGTGAACTCTGATGGGGCAGTCGCCAAGGCGAGGAATTCGGGAGGAGCTGGAGCTGTAATCCAAGACCACGAGGGAGCGTTCCGGGCAGGGCTCTGTCACTTTTTCAGGGATGTGGTGGATCCTGAATCAGTGGAGATTTTGGCCTGCAAGCGAGCTCTTGAGGTGGCGAGGGAAATCAACGCCGAGAAGGTACATGTCGAGCTTGACTCTCAAATTGTGGTCCGAAAGCTAAATGATCACCACAAGGAGCTGTCGAATGCTGGGCCGTGGATACAAGAGATCAAGACGATGCTCGCTTCGTTTTCCGACTTTAAAGTTACGTGGGTTCGTCGTTCTGCTAATGTTGCCGCACATAAGTTAGCGAGAGTCGGTGTCGGTGATGAACTTTGTAAGGTGTGGTTGGGGGTTACCCTGGATTGTGTTCTTGATGTAATTTCGGATGAGATTCTGAACGCATACGATTAAATAAAGCGGCAATATTGATCCTCAAAAAAAACTACGCTACCTGTTCCCTAAAAAGGAACCTAGGCTACCTGCCTGTCTCTCAGGACCCGTGGGACGTGGGCTACCTGCGTACGTACAGCAGGCCAGAAGACTCCCCGCGAGCCGGTCAAGCCGAGCGTTGTCTCAAAAAAAAAGGAGCGAGCCGAGTCCGTTTCCAACAGCCGCGAGCTCTGGACCTCCGTCCGACTCGGCCGGTGTAAGACAATAGGCTTTGGGGGGAACCGGCACAACCCTCTAGGGGTGGCCTATCACATATATATATAATGAGGTGGTATACAACGTTACAATATACACATGTAAATACAGTCTAACACCCTCCCTCAATCTTAGCCACTTTCTAATGAATCTAGAAGGGTAAGATTGCGCCTGCAAGTCTCAAACTGTGGCAAAGGCAATGGCTTGGTGAAGATGTCAGCAAGTTGATCCTTGGAAGAAATAAACTTGATCTGTAGTTGCTTCTGAGAGACACGTTCACGCACAAAGTGATAGTCAACTTCAATGTGTTTCGTTCGGGCATGGAATACCGGATTTGCAGAAAGGTATGTAGCACCGATGTTATCACACCAAAGAACAGGAGGCTGTGATTGGGGTATACTTAACTCCTGAAGCAAGGACTGTACCCAGATAATCTCTGATGTGGCATTGGCCACAGCCTTATACTCAGCCTCAGTACTGCTACGCGAGACAGTAGCCTGTTTCCGAGCACTCCAGGCAATCAGGTTAGAGCCAAAGAAGACAACATAACCCCCCGTGGATCGCCTGTCATCCGGATTGCCAGCCCAGTCTGCATCAGAATATGCTGAAAGACAACCAGAGTCAGACGGCCGAATATGCAAACCATGAGCCACCGTGAAACGAATATAGCGCAAAATCCGCTTAACAGCAGACCAATGAGTGTCACGGGGTGACTGCAGATACTGGCAGACTCGGTTAACAGCATAGGAAATGTCTGGTCGCGTGATCGTCAAGTACTGAAGCCCACCAACAATACTCCGGTACTCGGTCGCATCAGAAGAAGAAAGAAGCACACCATCAACAGCATTGAGCTTATCAGTGGTAGACATGGGTGTAGTCGTCGGTTTGCACTTAAGCATCCCAGCTCGCTGCAACAAATCCAGAGAGTACTTCTTCTGCGTCATAACAAGGCCAGCAGCACGAGAAGTAACCTCCATACCAAGAAAGTAATGAAGCTTCCCAAGGTCCTTGACCGCAAAATCAGCACCAAGTGAGCGAACAAGCGCAGTAGCAGCCGACTGAGAGGAGCTGACCAAAATGATATCATCGACATAGACCAACAAGTACATAGTAACCTCAGGCCTTTGAAGAAGAAACAATGAGGAGTCAGCAGTTGATGATGCAAAACCATGAGCACGAAGAGCCATTGCAAGACGAGCATGCCAAGCACGAGGAGCCTGCTTCAGACCATAAATTGCCTTGGACAGACGACAGAGATGATCAGGGCGATCCGGATCAGAGAAACCCGGAGGCTGGCGCATGTAAACCTCCTCCGCCAAGACACCATGAAGAAAAGCATTTTGAACATCAAGCTGACGAAGAAACCAACCTCGAGTAACAGCCAGAGAGAGAAGAAGTCTGATGGTAGTAGGCTTGACCACTGGACTGAAGGTGTCTTCATAGTCAAGTCCAAAACGTTGTCGAAAACCACGAGCAACCAGACGAGCCTTATAGCGCTCAATGGACCCATCAGAATGCCTCTTCACTTTGAAAACCCATTTGGAATCAATGACATTTACCCGTGATTGTGGAGGAACAAGAGTCCATGTCTGATTGCGAAGAAGCGCTTGATACTCCTGCTCCATGGCCTCTCTCCAATGAGGAATGCGCATAGCAGCTTGATACGTGCGTGGCTCAGAGGATGGATCTGCGAGAGCAGCAGACATGCACGCCGCTAACCAAGCAACTGTGCCATCGTGACGTTGCTTAGGCTGAAAAATGCCACTCCGACTGCGCATATGTGGACGTAGAGCAGCAGCAGGAGCCGGCGGAGGCGAAGGTGACGGAGACGTGACGGTCGCCGGAGATGCAGGAATCACCTCAGGCGAGCTCGGGACAGACGACTCCGGGCTGCATGGCGAAGACTGGCCCGACGACAGGGGCTCAGAGGCCATGGGCGAACCGAGGGTGGGCGAGGCCAGCTCCGGTGACACCGGCCCAGACGGCCTTGGCGAGGCGAGAGCAGGCGAGGCCGGCCCTGGTGAGAAGGGCCCAGACACCCTGGGCGAGGCAGGGGCGGGCGAGGCCAGGCCTGGTGATGACTGCCCCGACGCCCTGGGCGAGACGGGGACCGAGGAGGCCGGCCCAGTCGGCGGGGTTGCAGGGCGCGACGATGGCGAAGGCAGCCCAGAAGCCAGAGGCGACCGGGCCAGGACGTCGATCGGCCGTGCATGAGCACGGAAACCGAGGCCATGCAGGGGCGCCATGTGCTCCTCATGCACAACAGAAGGTGCCGAGGATGAAGGCGATGGCGACGAAGAGGAAGATGGCGCTTCCAGAATCTCCAAACAAGCCCCACGACCAGTGCCTGCACCATGGTTAGGCAACAATAGAGGAGAATATGCAACATCATCAAATTGGTCAGAAGCAACAGAGGATGAATGCATGACAGGTGGCTCGGTAGTGGACACAGGGAGGTTGGCAAAGGGAAAAACATGCTCATCAAACACAACATCCCGAGAGATGTAGACACGATTAGTGGGAACATGAAGACATTTGTATCCTTTATGAAGAGAGCTATAACCAAGAAAAACACACTTCTTGGAACGAAACTCGAGCTTACGCTTATTATATGGACGGAGATGGGGCCAGCAAGCACACCCAAACACCTTGAGAAAGGCGTAGTCTGGTTGTTCATTAAGGAGAACTTCAATGGGAGCCTTCATATTCAAAACACGAGTGGGAGTACGATTGATGAGAAAACATGCAGTGGTGAAAGCATCACTCCAAAAACAAAATGGAACAGATGCATGGGCCAAAAGAGTCAGACCAGCTTCAACAATGTGACGATGCTTACGTTCTACTGAACCATTCTGCTGATGTGTATGTGGACATGCTAAACGGTGAGTGATCCCAAGCGACTGAAAGAAGGAGTTGAGGTTGCGATACTCGCCACCCCAGTCCGACTGAACATGAACAATTTTGTGCTTGAGAAGGCGTTCAACATGTTTTTGGAACTGAACAAAAATGTCAAACACATCAGATTTACGTTTGATAAGATAAAGCCAGGTAAAGCAGCTGTAAGCATCAACGAAACTGATATAATAATTATGACCACTAACAGAAGTCTGAGCAGGACCCCATACATCTGAAAACACAAGTTCTAAAGGATGTTTCACCTCACGACTGGACTCCGAAAAAGGAAGTTGATGACTCTTCCCCTGCTGACAAGCATCACACACTGCTACATCTTTATTACTAGACACACTAGGAAGCTCATGACGACGCAAAACATGCCGGACAGTAGGTGTGGCCGGGTGACCAAGACGAGCATGCCACTGTGACGGAGATACCCGAACTCCACTGAAGACGCGAGCGACGCCAGGATGCTCCAGACGATAGAGACCTTGGCAGAGCCGCCCACTAAGAAGAATGTCCCTCGTGCCCCGATCCTTAATAAAAAGATCAAAAGGATGAAATTCACAAAGCACATTATTATCACGAGTGAGTTTAGGAACTGAAAGAAGATTACGTGTCACAGATGGAACTCGAAGAACATTGCGAAGTTGAAGACTCCTATTGGCATGTCTAGTGAGAAGTGATGCTTGACCAATATGAGAGATGTGCATACCTGCTCCATTGGCGGTGTGGATCTTGTCGGAGCCATGGTAGGGTTCACGAGTGTGAAGCTTCCCCATCTCACTGGTCAGGTGCTCTGTCGCCCCAGAGTCCATGTACCAGTGGGGATCAATGGAGTAGGACTGAGTGTGTCCCTGTGGCTTCTGCGGCGGCGGACGATCAGCCATGGCGACCTGACGAGCAAAGTTGCGTGTATCCTTCCCGTCATTGCCAAGACCAAGGAAACCCCGCTGGAAGCGCTTGTGACACTTCGAGGCCAAGTGCCCATGGCGACCACAAAGCTGGCACACACGTGGACCGCCAGCCCCTGGTAGCGTCGCAGTAGGAGGAGGGGCCGAGGTGGGTGGTGGTGACTGCCCCGAAGGAGCCCTGGATGAAGCAGAGGAGCGACCACCCTTGGTGGCGGCGTTTGCCGAGAGGGCGCCGTTGCCCCTGGATCGGCGCGTCTCGACTCGTTGCTCAGTAAGCAGGAGGCGTGAAAAGACCTCGTGTGCTGGCATGGGCGTGGAGTTGCCCCTCTCATTGATGATCTCGACTAGGGCGTCATACTCCTCATCAAGACCATTGACGATAAACGAGTTGAACTCGAAGTCGGTGAGGGGCTGTCCAATGGAGGCCAGCGTGTCGGCGAGACTCTTGACTTTGTTGTAGAACTCAGTGGCGGTGGAGTCAAGCTTCTGACACTCCCCAAGTTGGCGACGGAGCCCAGATACACGAGCCTGCGACTGTGCCGCAAACGAGCGCTCAAGAATAGTCCATGCCTCGTGGGACGTCTTGGCGAAGACAACAAGCCCAGCAACGGCCGGAGAGAGCGACCCCTGGATGGAGGAGAGGTTCGCCTGATCCTGCCCTGTCCAGACACGGTGAGCCGGATTATAGACCGGACCATGCACGCTGTCAACCAGCGCAGGAGGGCAAGGGAGAGAGCCGTCGACATAGCCAAGCAGGTAGTGACTCCCAAGAAGCGGAAGAACCTGCGCGCGCCAGAAGATGTAATTGTCCGACGACAACTTGATGGTGATGAGATGGCCGAAGTGAAACGGCGGCGGCGGCTGCGATCCCATCGAGGAGACTGGCTGAGGTGAGAACACCGTGGAGACAGTCGGAGGGGCAGCCGGCGCGGTGACAGAGGGCGCGACAGCCGCGGTTGACGCCGCGAAGCCTGCCAGCGCGACGTCCTCCGCCACCAGCGGTGCAGTGGCCGAGGGCGCGACAGCCGCGGTTGACGGGCCGGCGGTGGTGTGGGCCACAAGCGCCTGCCCGGGCGAAGTAGCAGCCGGCGGGAGCGCGAAGTGGGAGCCGACGCTCCATGTCTCGATCGGCGCCTGAAGGGAGGCGGCATCCAGCGGCCTCGAGAGAAGTGCCGCGAGGGAGGCCGGCAGAAAACCGGTGGCGGTGGAGCCGGACGCAGCGGCGGACGTCATAGCAGTCGGGCGACGGCGGCGGCGGCGGTGGCGGCGGCGGCGGCGGTTTAGGGTTTTTTTGGGCGGAAGCGGACGTAACCTAGCGTGATACCATGTAAGACAATAGGCTTTGGGGGGAACCGGCACAACCCTCTAGGGGTGGCCTATCACATATATATATAATGTGGTGGTATACAACGTTACAATATACACATGTAAATACAGTCTAACAGCCGGGATGTGGTAGCACTACATAATACCGGCCAAGGGAGGCAGAGGCTCTTGGAACACAAAGGTCGAGCCATCAACGGCGATCATCTCATCAACACCATCGAGAGATCTTGCTAAAAAAATCAACACCATCGAGACATGCTGATGGCTCAACTCGCTTGGATGGCTAGGAGGCTGTCGATGGCCGCCAGCTATGGCCAGAAATCGAAGACCAAGAAGAGGGCGGCCCAAGGAACAGTGCACGACATGGAGAAGAGGGTCATGGAAGCGGTCCGGGCAAGGGGGCGCGCCCGATCAAGTTGGTTCCACAGGTTCATGGCCGCATCCGACAGGGTCGATAAGGCTGTCAAAGATTTCATCGAGCATTGCATCAGCTTGCGCGCCGCCAGCAAAACGTCACCGTGCTGGTCTCGCATCTCATCAGACTGCGCACAAGCAAACTCGACGCTCAGCATTATTTGTGGTCTTTGTTTGCTCTTTTTGTTTGTATCAGTGGCATGTTAGTGATCTTGTTGTAATCTGTTTCCTTCCTCAGTTTTCTATTGTAAAAGGTTGTAGAGATTTTATAGAACACCCCATGTATTTCATATTTGTGTTGTGACGGATTTAAATATTGCCAGACTAGGACGGAGAAATCTTCTTTGACACTTTCCATTCACTGATCGGGACGGCGCATGCTAGAAACCACGCTCCTGACTTGGAGTTCTTGGGCATGACCGTAGTTGGAGTGAATTACAAGAAACTACCACATTTACGGCTAGGTTTGCATAAAACCATCAAGTAGCTTATCTGTTGCAAAAATACCGCAATTTCTCTAATCTTGTTGCAAAAAGCAATGATCGGGTGGCTTGATCCATTTGATTGCTTTCTGACAAGTGGGGCCAAATTTGAAGGAGCTGAATTGCCAAAGAATTGGCATACAAACCCCTGGAATCTAAAACAAAATGCAATCAACCGCCCCCCCCCCTCCTATGGCCGGTTGCGCCTCCGCCCCTGCTCCGGACGACGGGAGGTCAACGACGAGCTTGCATGGATGAGGGAGGGCCGTGGGCGGAGGGTCGGACGAGCTTTCGGAAAGGGCAGCGCCTTCCACCCCGCCATGGCCATAGCCTTCCACTGCTGCTACTGCCCGCCACATGCTCTGAGCCGGGACGGCGCTGTGGAGGGGCGACGGCCATACCTCAACCTCCGGCAGCATGTCGTCCGGCAGCCGCCGCCGCAACCTCCCGCTGCCTCCCGGCATCGCGCTGCTCCGGTAACCACTGTCGCGTCCCCGAATCCCTGACCTCCATCAACCTCATGGCTCCCTCCGCAGGCATGGGCCATCAAGTAGCCCAAGGCCGACGTCGCCGTGAGGGCACTGCTGCTGCCGCATGATTGGTGGCGCCCGTCGAGCCAGCGAGGCACCAGCTAGATCATGGAAGAGCAATTTTTTTTTGAAGACGTATGCCCGTAGGCATACGTTACTTGCATTCATACGAGTAAGGAAAAAGTACAGATACACATACAAGTATGGAAATATAAGAAGGATACAGGCAGTGGCACCATCGCACCCAAACCACAAAGAAGCCGCTCACAAAATTGAAATCACGAAAAAGCCCACGAAGGTCTTCATCTTCCTCACGGACATAGAACGCCCAAATCCTTCGCCGTTTCCGAAGAAGCTGAAGAAACCCCTTGCCAAGAGGCGTTGATGAACCGCAGCAGCCACCAGCTCTGTTGAACTGGATCTAGATCGATTTGAACCATCGGTCGGAGGCAACGTCCCTGCTAGACTAGCTCCCCGAGCTTCTTCAGCGCCGGATCCGGGGATAAAACCAAACCACCTCTGAAGAGGCGGCCAGATCCTCTTGCCTCTTCCACAAGCCCTTGATAGCACCCGCCGCCATCCTCGACGAGCAGCTCGCCACCGCCGCCACACCATGCTGAAGCGCCGGACCATTGCTGCTCCAAAAGGAGAAACTCCACAAGCCCCTCGTGGGTGCTCATGAAGCCTCCGACGAGAAAGAGCGAAGGCCGGGAGACACTTATTCCAAGCACCACATCTCACTCCTTATAGACTGAGGTGCCATGGACACACTGCTGTACAAGGGCGCCGTCGGTACCGGCCGAGCCGAACCGACCAGACACCACGACCTATCTACACACCACACCCGGATCCAGGGTTCCCCCAACCTCCAGCCCTCACATGGGCCGCCGGAGGCGAGGGAAACCGCTGGAGGGGCCGACGGAAGTACACAGAGGAAGAGGACGCCTGTGATTCGCCTCTCTCTACTGTTGAGAACAGACGCGAAGGACCGGGAGGAACAAAAAGAGCAATTTTGAGGGAGCTCAGGTCGCCGGCCATTCCTGTTCGTCCACGATCAATGACGTGGTTTGAGCGGCATGCTTAGTGCCCACGACGGACGTATGGCCGTCGTCCGTACTCATTAGCTACTCCCTCCGTTCCTAACTTTTTGTCTTTTTTAGAGATTTCAAATGGACTATCACATACAGATGTATATAGACATATTTTAGAGTGTAGATTCTCATTTCGCTTCGTATGTAGTTACTTGTTAAAATCTCTAGAAAAACAAATATTTAGGAACATAGGACGTATTAATCATGCATGGCTCAGGAGAAGCATTAATATTGGTGCGGTCGCGCAGCCAGCGAGAGTTGACGGCGACGGTGGTGCTTTTGGGAGAAGCGGATGGGGAGGAGGAGAAAGGCAGCGACGCCAAGAAGATGTGTTCCGGTCGGGACGCCACCGGCGACCCAACTGATTTGTAGCTACGTAGCTAGCTACTCCAAAGGAAAAAATGGAGTCAGCGGCGAACTAAGCCATGGCCGCAGCCGCAATCAGGGAAGAATGTGGGCGGATGTACTCCTCGATCTGATCTCGTTGTGTTCCAAGAGAGAAATGAAGAAGAAGAGAAGTCATCTTCTTTGATAGAGAGGTTGTCGGATATGCTGCGCCCTTTTGGTAGTATGTACGTACGTCTGTGTGTGGGATGGAGAAAGAGAAAGATGCATGCGGCCTTTTTGCAAGTGATGATTGATCTCTTGACTAACAATAACAAAGAAGAAGAAGGAGAAAGGAAACGAAAAGGAGACGTAAATTTGCAATCTTTGATGGCCATCGATGATCGGTCAGAGAAGGTAGAAGAGGAACGAGCCGGGTTGCCGTTCCCGGCGTCCACGCGCGCGGCTAGAGAAGAGGAGCGAGCTTGGAGGCATCGGCGGTGGTTCAACTCCATGGTAGGCAGCAGGCAACATGATGCATGCATGTATCACTCGATCGATCGTCAAGGATGGAGCGATGCGTAGAATTTAACCAAGTCTGATTAATATGCAGTACTACAAGAGACCAATTTCACTGAAAAGAAAGATCATCACAACCACATAATTGTGGTGGGCAGAAAACCACTACCAAGACCCGAACACTAAATCATCTGCACGGTAGCCACCGACGGCTCAATGAATGGCATAAAACAGTAAAAGTTGATAACTTTTATTGTTTGGTTACTTATTCATCAAAAAGAGCCACACCTATTTACATATCTTTCAGGTACACCGAAATGTATATGGCATTTATTCATTTCAAGTGGGCACATAAAGCATGAGAGGGAGCACATGAGGTACCAACGGCTTACCTATGTTTAGGCCGGTAGTCTTCTCGTTCGGGATCGCTCCGCCCTCTGGAAAGATAAAACTTCCAGCAATGGAGGTTGCAAGTCAATGATCTCGGTAACCCATCCAGTTCTTCCAGCACCATTGTCACCATTAAGTCAGGTCCTTGGGTGGACAAGAACAAGATTAATGACGATAGGAAGCAGCCCACATGGGACAATTTATGCCAAGCAACGTTAATTTCACTGGCTATTTCAAGTTTGAACAACAGCAAGAGCTATGGGCACAAATATAGCTAATGAACACGCATACACGTACTGCTACAGACGAGAGATCTTTCAGTAATCGGAACCGTTACTCGAGAAACAAAGTTCCTTCTCCAGGAGCTACTTTGCTTCAAGGTGGAGAAAATCCTTTGCAAAATAAACAGGTAGCGCATGAACTATGATAGTTTGGTCGTAAGGTGCCGTGTGGTGGTGTTTTGCTGGGTTCAGTCCCAACATGTGTGTTGGCTTCTCATCACACCACCAAACGCAATCGCGAGGAAGAGATGCTGATGGCTCAACTCTCATGGATGGCTAGGACGCTGTCCATGGCCGGCAGCTATGGCCAGAAATCCAAGATCAAGAAGAGGGCGGCCCAAGGAACAGTGCACGACATGGAGAAGAGGGTCATGGAAGCGGTCCGGGCAAGGGGACGCGCCCGATCAAGTTGGTTCCAGAGGTTCATGGCCGCATCCGACAGGGTTGATAAGGCTGTCTGACGGTGTCCTGGACTAGGGGGTACTCACCACATCGTCTCCCGATCAGTTGGATTGGGCCGAGGATCCCCATGGCCGTATACTCATTGGCCAGTCCGGACTGTTGCCGCATACAAGGAAGATTCCACAAGACTTGGCGATCAAGACAAGGACTCCTCCCCCACCGGCGTATTCGGCTAGGACTCTTGTTATCCTGGGCCTCTGGTGCATTATATAAACCGAGGCCAGGCTAGTCGATAGATATACAACAATCATACCATAGGCTAGCTTCTAGGGTTTAGCCTCTCTGATCTCGTGGTAGATAAACTCTTGTACTACCTATACCTTCAATATTAATCTAGCAGGACGTAGGGTTTTACCTCCATCGAGAGGGCCCAAACATGGGTAAACATTGTGTCCCTTGTCTCCTGTTACCATTGATCCTAAGACGCACTGCTTGGGACCCCCTATCCGAGATCCGCCGGTTTTGACACCGACATTGATGCTTTCATTGAGAGTTCCGCTTTGTGATCGTCGAAAGGATCAATGGCTCGACTGCAGGTCAACTGCGACGTCGGCTTCTTTGTCACCAGCTCGACTGGTCACCTTGGCTTAACCGAGGACCGCGCCATACCTCCGATCGTCATGTTTGGATGAGGGCCTTCATCAACATCAACTCTGATCTCTATCAAGATCATGGAGGAGTCATCCATGGAGCTCGGGGGCTCAACGTCAACATTGCCCTCAGGCGACCGTGCTGTTTTTCTGGACAACAAACTTGTATCCGCCACCACCGCCTCCTCCAGTGTCGCCTAAACGATTACTTCGGTGGCATTATGCGGAATTAAGTCTACAACAACCCTGTAAAAATTTCGTCGAGTTCCGGTGGAGGAATCTCCGGCAATCTCTGATATACCGGAGCCCTGTTGAATCTGGACGAGAATCCGGACGAGTTTAGGGCGTGGTGTCCGGCATCTAGCTCGGATGTCCTTTGGAAGATCCAACCATTGATTTGCTGCGGAATTATCATATCTACCACCTGCCAAAAATTCAGCTCGATCCGACCGTCCAAACTCCGGAAAACTTCCGATTAGTGCTTCACTTTTTGGATCTACTTTCTGCGCGAGAACGAATCCGACCCGAATTCATCTTCTTTATGAACGGGATCTCGGACATCCTTTTTGAAGGAAGTTTTCATATGGGGTGTTGTGTTTTATTCTCAAACACATCTCAGTAGTATTAAAAGTATTCTTGCAATACGAACTTCACCGTCGCGCCGGTGTCAAACCAGCCCGACAACATCACTCCACGGTGGCCGACCTACATTAGACACGTCGTCGCTTTGTTGAGACGAGCTCAATTTCTTCGGATCATCATCTCGGCCAGTCGAACAATAGTTCGGCATCGCGAAGGGTAAATCGTCACCAACATCGCCGCCCCACGGATTACACGGAGCGGGCACACCTACATCGCCACACGGTCACTTCATCAAGCCGGCATCGACCACGTCACAACCTGCATCGCTGGACCGGGGGCTTCATTATCTCTTCATCAACCTACTTTGGAGGCTTCGGCGTCGCTGGCCGACCAGCTCCATCACGTTAGCGGGACCGAGGGCTTTGCCTTGGCGAGCCAACCTTTGCCAGCATCGCCATGCCGTTGCTTTATCGCCCATCAGGCGATAGGTGTGCGGATCGAGTCCCAATTTTGGGAATCACCTTTCTTCGGATTGCTACAACAAATAAGCCAGGTGCTATTAATCCTAGTATTTTTTGCTTGTTAGGGTTCATTTTTTCCAATGAATTATTACTCTGGTTTATCCGTCATATGTATGTATGTCTATCAAATGATGGCCGCATTAACGATGGTCGCATGGTGGTTCGGTCAGTTTCCGTAGATAGTCCGGCGAACGCCGCATCCGGAACTTGAACCGACCTGTGAATTCAGGCCTTGCCGTGCCTTTACCGCATCACGCCGCTGCCCTGCATCGACATTGACTTCGGCGCCAGGCCATATTTATTTTATTACTCACTCTGCATAAATTATTCGTTATGCAACGATTTATTTTACTATTATCTCCGGTTTGCACTATTTTTTGTGCACAGGAAAATGATCCAGCCGGACTATATCCTTTGGCGTCACCTCGGTTGGATGGGGGGCTTCGTCAACACTTCATTACCCCATGCCGGGGACTTCGGCATCACCCTGCCGTCCTGCATTGACCGTGCTATGTCACCTCTTCGGAGTGCCGAGCTCTTTGTTCCGCCACCTCAGGAACGGCTCTGGGATGGAACCTTGTCCCGCATCAAGCTCGGACCGCGTCATCAATACCGAACACATTAACTAGCTAAGTTGTCTTCATGCTCAAAGTTTTAAATTTTTAACTTGTGTTCGGCTCGGCCAAGCATTATACTTTTTTGAAAAAAAGTTGCTTGTAAAAATTTCCTTGTCCAAACTTTGTTTGTGACGCGCAAATTCAAATACCCCGTTTACTTGGGGGCTTCCTTCATGAAGCTTTTTCCTCTTGCATATGATTATACTTGTACGGCTTCGTTCCTTGTTCGTGTATTACGCCACAATATGCACCATATTGACTTAAGCGATTTGCAAGCTGGGTTGCCTGGCTCCTGTGCTTACCCCTACGTTCCCGATTGTTTGGCTAGGGAGTAAAGGGAGCACCTCTACGATTGTCATGATCGGGTCAACCGAGCCGGACCTCAGACTGGGTGAAGCCGAAATCTAGCGCTCTTATTGTTTTCAATCATGGTCGGCACACAACGGAACTCATGAGTACAAAAAAATCTATTGCACAAGTCTAATAATAACAATGAGCACCGAAGAAAGGTATCGGTGGGGGTACTATTTTCTTCGAAGATGCTTCTTACTCTTCGCAGTAATATAGCATAAGTTCTCTGAGCGCGCTTTGTCTATTACAGCCTTATGGCCTGATGGCCTGGTTATTGGAAACACCGTCGATATTCTCAACAGATGGAGTACATAACACTTTTCGGTCCTTGACCGAAGAGGGAGAAGCCAACGGTCGGTTAGGACACGTTTAAAGTTCGGTTGAACATAGATATGATATAAGTACTTCGGTACATACAATCATTCTTTTATCCAAGTCACTTGGGGCTCTTACGTTTATTTGAGCCGTTTTATAGTAAGTGTTTTTCTTCTTAGTCGTTGCAAAGTTTTTATTATTATTTATCACTCCTTTTTTTGACACAAGTGTGCGGTCACTAGCCGGGGAGCCTAATTTCTCTCTCAAAGCCGCTAGAGTTTAGTTTGCTAAATTGGCCTAGTAAGAAGTATTCCGCCTTCAGAATAGGAGGTTGAAGTCGTAGGCTGACCCGCTTGAAGTTTTGAGATAGGATGTGTCATGTTAAAACACGGCAGAAGCACTTTTTTTTCTAAAGTCCAATTTTCGGATTGGCACCGAACACTTGATCTAGTTCGGACATTAACCTTTTGAATAAGTTTTTTGGCTTTTCGAGCCCATGGCACTTTTAAACTATTTATGTGTTTTCAGCACAAGTCTCGCAGTGCAACGCCGGACACCTTTAGAGATTCGGCAAAAACATTCTCAGATATTGCTATGTATGCATCAGTTTCGAATTGTGTCTTCGGTCAATAGTTGGGTTGCCCGGCTCCTGTGCTTGCCTCCTATATTCTGCTTTGTTCGGCTAGGTGTGCAAAGGGAGAACCACTGCGATTGTGCTTCCAGCTCACATGATTAAGCACCTCAGTGGAGAAAGCCGAAAACTGACTGTCACAATAAGCGTAAACTGGTCGGCGATCCGATGGCGGCGTTAAACGACGGGCCATTCATAACAATGGCCGAAGTGTTTACGGCTTGACCTCGACTGTCGCCGAACACTACCGGGGGCTATTAACTGGCCTCCCAAACTAAATCCTCGATATTTTGCTCTTACATTGGAGCTGAGGTTTCATGATCATGCTTAGCATGACAACCCAAAGAAAGGAACCGATAGCGGGACTATTTTCTTTGGAAGACATTACTTCTATTAAAAAGTAATATAAAATGTGTCTCCGTGTACCTTTGTTTATAAAACCGTATGACTAGATTGCCTTGTTTGTTGTAAATCTTTGCCCTCATAAAGACTTTATAAAGTAAGACAAACACTCCTCGGCAATCAGCCGAGGAGGTGGAAGCCGATGGTCGGTCAACAAAGTTTTGTACAATGCGGATCCGAGCATTAATGACGTAAAGTACTTGGATACATAGAGTCATTACACATAATTTGTGATTTTACTATGGATATTGATCCTTAATTCGGCCTCCCGTGCCCGCATTAAGGCTCGGGGGCTACTGGGTTTCGGGCTTATTATTTACAAATATTAAAGGGGCACATCGATGCCCTGATCTGGTGTTGCCACCCGACCAGTGTCTCTGGGGCTACTGCATTGCCTGTTCTATGCAGAAAATTTTAAGTGCAATACAGTTTCCGAGGAGATCTTGATCCTCAGATTGGTCGGCCGCACCCAACCCGAGTCTCGAGGACTGAGCACGCCGCTTTTTGTGTCCCGAAGTATTCTGCCGAGCTAGGACTTGATCCTCAGACCGATTTTGCAAATCAACCTGAGTCTCAGCAGCTACGGGGATCAGCGATCTTATGTCATCCTTCATGGGCATCTCGGGTTTTAGACCGATACCCACCTTGAGGGCTACTGGCTATGTATCTCGGCAGAGAATAAATTGCACCAACAAAAAATACTGACAAAAATCGACCCACATTCGGGGTGGTGCACCACCTTGGAAGTAGTCCGGCATAAAGCTCAGACGCTAGTGGCTGGCTCCATAGAGGGCATTTCCGGCATTAAGCTCGGCTAAACTCCTTCAAACTTCTTTGAACCAAGGTGATTTACGACACCTCGGATATAGTCCGGCGTTGGAGCTCGGATACATAGTCCGGCGTTGGAGCTCGGATACCGTCCGGCGTTGGAGCTCGGATACATAGTCCGTCGATAGAGCTGGGAAGCAGTCTGGCATTGGTGCTCGGCTGCAAAAGATACCTCGAATGCAGTCCGGCGTTAGAGCTCGGACGCAAGAGGAAACTGCCTCCTGGGAATAACTTCAAACCCGACGCATGGCATAAAAATAATAAGGCATTGATAAAGGCCGGAAACTTAAAGGGGCTCCTCGAATACCTGACGTATAAACTTGTCGAATGCATTTCGGCGATCCTCAAGATCGAAGATGAGAAGATTTGTTGAACCAGTTTTCAAGACCGAAGACCGAAGATGAAGAACAGTTCAGAAAAATCGAGGAGCGTCCCCAACTTGAAGACCGGTTCAGGGGGCTACTGACGGTGTCCTGGACAAGGGGGTACTCACCACGTCGTCTCCCGATCAGTTGGATTGGGCCGAGGATCCCCATGGCCGTATACTCATGGGCCAGTCCGGACAGTTGCCGCATACAAGGAAGATTCCACAAGACTTGGCGATCAAGACAAGGACTCCTCCCCCACCGGCGTATTTGGCTAGGACTCTTGTTATCCCGGGCCTCTGGTGCATTATATAAACCGAGGCCAGGCTAGTCGATAGATATACAACAATCATACCATAGGCTAGCTTCTAGGGTTTAGCCTCTCTGATCTCGTGGTAGATCAACTCTTGTACTACCTATACCTTTAATATTAATCTAGCAGGACGTAGGGTTTTAGCTCCATCGAGAGGGCCCGAACCTGGGTAAACATTGTGTCCCTTGTCTCCTGTTACCATTGATCCTAAGACGCACTGCTTGGGACCCCCTACCCGAGATCCGCCAGTTTTGACACCGACACTGTCCAAGATTTCGTCGAGCATCGCATCAGCTTGCGCGCCGCCAGCAAAACGTCACCATGCTGGTCTCGCATCTCATCAGCCTACGCACAAGCAAACTCGACGCTCAACACTATTTATGGTCTCTGTTTGCTCTGCTTGTTTGTATCAGTGTGCTCGTTAGTGATCTTGTAATCTCTTTCATTCGTCAGTTTTCTACTGTAAAAGGTTGTAGAGATTTTATGGAACACCGCATGTACTTCATATTTATGTTGTGACGAATTTAAATATTGGTAGCCTAGGATGGAGAAATCTTCTTTGACACTTTTCATTCACTGATCGGGACGGCGCATGCTAGAAACCACACTCTTGACTTGAGTTCTTGGGCGTGACCGCAGTTGGAGTTAATTACAAGAAACTACCACATTTACAGCTAGGTTTGCATAAAATCACAAAGTCGCTAATCCGTTGCAAAAAACAACGTAATTTCTCTAATCTTATTGCAAAAAGCACTGATCGGGTGATTTAGTCTGTTTGATAAAGAATTGACATACACACCCTTGGAATCTAAAACAAAACGCAATCAACCCCCCTTGAGGGAGTCCTGGATTAGGGGGTGTCCGGATAGTCGGACTACCATCATCAGCCGAACTATCATCGGCCGGACTATCATCATCGACCGGACTCCAAGACTATGAAGATACAAGATTGAAGACTTCGTCCCGTGTCCGGATGGGACTTTCCTTGGCGTGGAAGGCAAGCTTGGCGATACGGATACGTAGATCTCCTACCATTGTAACCGACTCTATGTAACCCTAGCCCTCTCCGGTGTCTATATAAACCGGATGGCTCTAGTCCGTAGGACACAACAACAACCATTACAATCATACCATAGGCTAGCTTCTAGGGTTTAGCCTCCTTGATCTCGTGGTAGATCCACTCTTGTAAACATCCACAATATCAATATCAATCAAGCAGGACGTAGGGTTTTACCTCCATCAAGAGGGCCCGAACCTGGGTAAAACATCGTGTCCCTTGTCTCCTGTTACCATCCGCCTAGACGCACAGTTCGGGACCCCCTACCCGAGATCCGCCGGTTTTGACACCGACATTGGTGCTTTCATTGAGAGTTCCTCTGTGTCATCACCGATAGGCTTGATGGCCTCTTCAATCGACAACAACGCAGTCCTGGGTGAGACTTTTCTCCCCGGACAGATCTTCGTATTCGGCGGCTTCGTACTGCGGGCCAACTCACTTGGCCATCTGGAGCAGATCGAAAGCTACGCCCCTGGCCGTCAGGTCAGGTTTGGAAGCCTAAACTTCACGGCCGATATCCGCGGGGACTTGATCTTCGATGGATCTGAGCCACAGCCGAGCGTGCCGCGCTGTCATGATGGGCACGACCTAACTCTGCCGCCGGACAGCACCTTGGAGGCCGCACACGAACCCGCTCTGACCCATAGTCTGGAGCCGATCGCTCAGATCGAGGACGGATGGCTGGACACCGCCTCGGGAGCAGCAACTTCTACGGCGATGGAGCCAAACACTTACCTTGTCCCGCATAAAGCTCATGACTCCGAGGTGCCGGACTCTCTGCCGGACTCTGAACCTCCTGCGCCCCTTCCAGTCGAATCCGATTGGGCGCCGATCATGGAATTCACCGCTGCGGACATCTTTCAGCACTCACCCTTCGGCGATATCTTAAATTCGCTGAAGCATATCTCGCTATCCGGAGAGCCCTGGCTGAACTACGGCCAGGATGGTTGGGACGCGGACGATGAAGAAATTCAGAGCCCACCCACCACCCACTTCGTAGCCACCGTCGACGATCTAACCGACGTACTTGACTATGACTCCGAAGACATCGACGGTATGGACGATGATGCCGGAGACTATCAAGAACCAATGCCTACAGGACACTGGAAGACCACCTCGTCATACGACATATACATGGTGGACACCCCAAAAGATGGGGATGGCGAAGAAGCAACGGAGGCCGATTCCTTAAAGAAACAGCCCAAGCGCCGACGTCAGCGGCGCCGCTCTAAATCCCGCCACAGCAAGAATGGAGATTCCGGCACAGGAGATAATAACACCCCAGAAAGTGCCGAAGACAACCCCCTCCAGCACGATCCAGCGTAGGAGGAGGCAGAAGCAAGCCCTCACGAGAGGGCGGCAGACGAAGAGGTCGAGGATGATAATTACTTACCTCCCTCCGGAGACGAGGCAAGCCTCGACGATGACAAATTCATCGTGCCTGAGGATCTCGTCGAACAAGAGCGTTTCAGACGCAGGCTAATGGCCACGACAAACAGCCCAAAGAAAAAGCAGCAACAGCTTCAAGCTGATCAAGACCTACTGGCCGACAGATGGACCGAGGTCCTCGCAGCTGAAGAGTATGAACTCGAATGCCCCTCCAAAAGTTACCCAAAACGCAAGTTGCTCCCCCGACTAGAGGAGGAAGCGTACAAACCTGCATCACCAGTGCACAATACGGCAGACCGACCACCTCGTGGCCGCGACAGAGAGGCATGCAAGCCCTCCACCAAAACCGTACCCCGGCATCGCTCAAAAAGCATGAAGCCACGGGGGAACGCACCGGACTTGCGGGATATATTGGAGGACAAGGCAAGACAATCCAGATCTATCTATGGATCACGTGGGCGCGCCAAGACCCACGACGAATACCGTCGCGCCGGATACAACTACTCCGGCCGGGCCGAACACAGCAGACAACGCTCTCTCGAGCTACATCGTGATATTGCTCAATATAGAGGCGCCGCGCACCCACTATGCTTCACTGACGAAGTAATGGATCATCAAATCCCTGAAGGGTTTAAACCCATTAATATCGAATCCTACGATGGCACAACAGACCCCGCGGTTTGGATTGAGGATTCTCCTCCATATACATATGGCCCGCGGCGACGATCTTCACGCCATCAAATATCTCCCGCTCAAGCTTAAAGGACCAGCTCGGCATTGGCTTAACAGCCTGCTCGCAGAGTCAATTGGATGCTGGGAAGACCTGGAAGCCGCATTCCTCGACAACTTCCAGGGCACGTATGTGCGACCACCGGACGCAGATGACCTAAGCCACATAATCCAGCAGCCAGACGAATCGGCCAGGCAATTCTGGACACGGTTCTTGACAAAGAAAAATCAAATCGTCGATTGTCCGGATGCAGAGGCCCTCGCTGCCTTCAAACATAACATCCGTGACGAGTGGCTGGCCCGGCACCTAGGACAGGAAAAGCCGAAATCCATGGCAGCCCTCACATCACTCATGACCCGCTTCTGTGCGGGAGAGGATACCTGGCTAGCTCGCAGCAACAACCTCAACAAAAACGCTGGCAGTCCGGATACCAAGGACCGCAATGGCAGGTCGCGTCGAAACAAAAACAAACGCCGCATTGACGGCGACAACAATGAGGATACGGCAGTCAACGCCGGATTCCGAGGCTCCAAGCCCGGTCAATGGAAGAAGCCATTCAAAAGAACCACTCTGGGCCCGTCCAATTTGGACTGAATACTTGACCGCTCCTGTCAAATACATGGAACCCCCGAAAAGCCAGCTAACCACACCAACAGAGATTGTTGGGTATTCAAGCAGGCAGGCAAATTAATCACTGAAAACAATGACAAGGGGCTACACAGCGATGAAGAGGAAGAGACCCGGCCGCCAAACAACAGAGGACAAAAGGTATTCCCCCCTCAAGTTCGGACGGTAAACATGATATACGCAACGCATATACCCAAGAGGGAGCGGAAGCGTGCACTAAGGGACGTATACGCGATGGAGCCAGTCGCCCCAAAATTCAACCCATGGTCCTCTTGCCCAATCACTTTCGATCGAAGAGACCATCTGACCAGTATCCGCCATGGCGGATTCGCCGCATTGGTCTTAGACCCAATCGTCGATGGATTTCACCTCACGAGAGTCCTGATGGACGGCGGCAGTAGCCTGAACCTGCTTTATCAGGATACAGTGCGCAAGATGGGCATAGACCCTTCAAGGATTAAACCTAAAAAGACAACCTTCAAAGGCGTCATACCAGGTGTCGAGGCCAGTTGTACAGGCTCAGTTACACTGGAAGTGGTCTTCGGATCCCCGGATAATTTCCGAAGCGAGGAGTTAATCTTCGACATAGTCCCATTCCGCAGTGGCTATCACGCTCTGCTCGGACGAACCGCGTTCGCAAAATTCAACGCGGTGCCGCATTATGCATACCTTAAGCTCAAGATGCCAGGCCCTCGTGGAGTCATCATGGTCAATGGAAACACGGAACGCTCCCTCCGAACGGAGGAACATACAGCGGCTCTCGCGATAGAAGTACAGAGCAGCCTTTTAAGGCAATTTTCGAGTCCGGCCGTTAAACGACCGGACACGGCCAAACGCGCCCGGAGCAACATCAACCAAGACCACCTGGCACGTTCCGAGCACGCATAGCAATGCGGCCTCAACCCCAGCCCTCACACAATTGTAAGACAAACTCTCCGCGTACATAATTACGCCCTGGAGATACCATGGGCATAGGAGGAGAGGCACAACCACAACAGACCCAGAGTGCGGTTCGACCACACCAGGGGCTCCCAAGTGTGTCGCTCTTTTTATCTTTTATTTCTCTCTTTTTTATACAGAACACTGTCCGGCGGCGAACCTGCCGAACTCATGATGCAACAGCCAGGGAGGGACAAAGGCTGCGACGAACACTCAGGTGGTCTCCATTACGAGCATTAAATTTGTTAAATACACCATTCCGCGGCCTACCCCTGGAGGGAGACGCCTTTAATTCCTCCAATCCCTTGCTTTCCGCACTATTTGTATCATTCCGCACTCATAGCATATCTTCTCGAATAAAATGCAGCACTTTTTGCCCATAATTGCATTACCTTATATATATATATATGTTCATTTACGACATGTTGCATCCGTACATTTTGGTACGGCCAAATACACCAGGGGCTTATGTTCCCCGCATTATGGTGTGATAAAGTCCGAACACTTTCACAAGTGCGGCACCCCGAACTTATAGCATTATATGAATCGGCTCCGAATCATGTCTTGGGTCAATAGTTGGGTTTGCCCGGCTCCCATGTTTGGCACCTTACGTTTCGTTCTATCGGCTAAGGTAGCACTGGGAGAACCACTGCGATTGCGCCCCGATTGAGCCGGGTTAACGCCTCAGTGGAGAAAGCTAGAACTGACTGTCATGATAAGGCGAGAGACTGGTCGCTGTTCGAGAGGTCTTTTCGGGTCCTTAAAGACCTACGCCGCTTCGAGCGAAGTACCGGATAATGTCCGACGAAGGCGTGGATAGCGCCCCGAATTCGGTCTTCCGAATACTAGGGGCTTCGCCGAAATTTAAAATTATAGAATTCTATGGCTAAGTGAGAGTGTTCAAGCACTATAAGTCCAGTTGCCTTGTTCGTTGTGTTGAGCGCCTCCCTAGATGGACCCAAAAATGGGAACAAGAGTGCTCAAGTTTATCCCGAACACCCCAGCACTCGTGGCATGGGGGCTGAAGCCGACGACTTGCCATCTCTCAGATTTAATAAACGGCCGCACAGAAGGTAATATTTTAAATTAACAAGCGTTGCTTAGAGCATATGAACAAAGTTTTCAGCGCACAGGATAACACATTGCGAATTTACTCAACAATTACATCCCTGGGGCACTCATCCGCAATCTTGCGGGCACCCTTCAGGACAGTCTTATAGTACATCTCGGGCGTACGATATTCCTTGCCCACTGGTGGCGCGTCAGTGATTAGCTTCTCTGCATCCAGCTTGCCCCAATGCACCTTTGCACGGGCAAGGGCCCGACGAGCACCTTCAATACAGGCGGAGCGCTTGATAACCTCCACCCAGGGGCACGCATCCACCAACCGTCGCACGAGGCCGAAATAGCTCCCAGGCATGGCCTCTCCAGGCCACAGCCAGACTATGAGGCCATTCATGGCCTGCTCGGCCACCTTGTGGAGCTCGACTAGCTGCTTCAGCTGGTCGCTAGGGGGCACCGGATGGCCGGCCTCAGCATACTGAGACCAGAAGACCTTCTCCGTTGAGCTCCCCTCCTCGGCTCGGTAGAATGTGGCGGCATCAGACACGCTGCGAGGCAGATCTGCAAACGCCCCTGGAGAGCTTCGAATTCGGGTAAGTAACACGTAATTTACATTCACATGCTTGCTTTGCATGAAAAATGCCTTACCCGCCGCTATCTTCCTCACAAACTCAATCTCCTGAAGGGGCTTATGGGCATCGGCCTTGGCAGTTTTGGCACTTTCGAGAGCTGAGGCAAGCTCGAACTCTCGAGTCTTTGAGTCACGCTCCAAACTCTCATGCTTTTCCATGAGAGCCTGGAGCTCTTGCCGAACCACCGCCACCCGCGCCTCCTGCTTTTCTCGCTCTGCCCGTTCCGCGGCCGCATTGCGTTCGGCCGCGGACATGGCCTCCTTCAGGGTCGCCACCTCGTTCGTGGCCCCTGCAGTACCCATGTTATCCTTGTTATTTTTTGTTGCAACCTAAATCCTTTTCTGTAAGGTACAAGTTCAAAGTGGTGTTACTCACCTTCTTTGTCCTGGAGCTGCTTCTTGGCGCGGCCGAGCTCTTGCTCGGACCGCTCGAGCTCCTGCTTCAAAGCACCGACCTCCGCAGTCAGTGCGGCAGAGGTCAGCAGCGCAGCCTGCAACCCATATTGACATAATTTTTTAGCAACCCTGCGTATATCTTCTTTTTTTTCCAGATCCTCAGTCCGGCTTTTCTTTCGAACACCGAACCGAGCATCAGGGGCTACTGTCTATGCGGTATTACATTGCATATTTTTAACTTCTTATCTCAAAGCCTGATAGAAGGCTACTGCAGGCTTCGGTCAGCCCGCTCTTGGCAAGCTGTACCTTCTGAATCACCGCACTCATAATAGTGCGGTGTTCTTCCTCGATGGAAGCGCTCTGCAACGCCTCCATCAAATTGTCCGGCGCCTCCGGTTGGACGGAAGCTGCCGGCGTCACGGTCTTGCCCTTCGTGCGCACAGTCTTGCCCTTCGTGCAAAGGGGCCGCCGGCCGGACTCCGGAACCACTGCGGGTTCTGATGTGGAGTCCGGCGCAAAGTCCGGGAGGCCGCCCATTGGCGCCTCCAGAGCCTCCCCCTGATGGGTCCCTTCTTGGGATCCCACCTCGGCGTCCTCGGTGTCGCGAGGGGTGGAGGCGGTCGGGATGGAGTCTACATCCGACGGAGCCAACGACCTGCTGGATGAAGCGGGGAGATCATCATTGGCCGGACTACAGGCAGCATGCGGCATCAGAATGACACTATGTGACACAGAAAAAGAAATTATAAATCATTCAGGAATCCGGATACTTACGATCTCGCCGGAGGCCTGGCCCTTGAAGGCCATTCTTCCTCGCCAACGTTGATGTTGGCGGAGCTGTCCGGGGGAATAGTCCTTCCCCTCTTGGACCCTTCGGCCTCCCCTGTTGGGGAAGCCTTCCTCTTCCTCTCTCCCTCCTCTGGGAGAGAGTCCTCTTTCTCCTCCTCGTTTTCGGGGGAGGAGTCCGCCCCGGAGTCGTCGGACACCTGAAAACGGGAACTCTTTCAAGCACCCGTGGCCTCCTTCTTGGCCTTCTTCTCCGGCACCACGTGCGGTGCCGGAACCAGCAGCCTCGCTAGATGGGCGTCTACTGGGTTTTCTGGCATAGGAGCCGGGCAGATAATCTGCTCCGCCTTCCTCATCCAGTCCTGTCAAAGGAAAAGGGGAAATTAAAACCCGCATAGAGTCAAACTATGAAAAGCAAGTGTCCCGTAAAGGGGTAGAATCACTTACCTCGTCGGCTTGGCGCTGCGAGCGAAATCCGCGATCTTCAGTCGCGGATGCGGGGGCTTCGGCGCCCTTAAACAGCACCCTCCAGGCGCCTTCGTACGTCGTGTCGAAGAGCCCGCTCAGCGCCTGGTGCTGTTCCGGATTGAACTCCCACAGATTGAATGCCCGCTCTTGGCATGGGAGAATCCAGCGGACGAGCATGACTTGGACCACGTTAACCAGCCTGAGCTTCTTCACCAGCTCCTGGATACAGGCTTGGAGTCCCGTCAGCTCCTCCGAACTACCCCACAACAAGCCCTTCTCTTTCCAGGAGGTGAGCTGCATGGGGATACCAGATCTGAACTCGGGGGCCGCCGCCCACGTAGGGTCGCGCGGCTCGGTGATATAGAACCACCCCGATTGCCACCCCTTGACGGATTCCACGAAGGCCCCTTCGAAACAAAGGACGTTGGGCATCTTGCCCAACATGGCGCCTCCGCACTCCGCTTGAGTGCCCTTCACTACCTTTGGCTTGACATTGAAGGTCTTGAGCCACAAGCCGAAGTGGGGCTGGATGCAGAGGAAGGCCTCGCACACGACGATAAACGCCGAGATGTGGAGGATGAAGTTCGGCGCCAGATCATGGAAATCCAGGCCGTAGTAGAACATGAGCCCCCGGACAAAGGGGTGAAGTGGAAAGCCCAGTCCGCGGAGGAAGTGGGGAAGAAAAACGACCCTCTCATGGGGCCTGGGGGTGGGGATGAGCTGCCCCTCGTCGGGCAGCCGGTGTGCGATGTCGCCGGACAGGTAGCTGGCGCTGCGCAGTCTTTCGATGTGCTCCTCCGTAACGGAGGAGGTCATCCACTTGCCTCCCGCTCCAGACATGACTGGGGAAGGTTGAGACGAGATGTGCGGGCTTGGGCGCTGGAGCTCGAGTGCGCGGAGATGGATAAGCAAAGGAGGAAGAAGGCGTAGGTGAAAAGGTGAATCCTTATCCCTTATATGGGCGGGCGAAGTCTACGCGTCCCCCACCGGCCTGGTAAAACTCGCTTATCCCCCAAGCGTCACCATCAATGGCGCGGTTGGGTTACCCACGTCCGTATTGATGAGAATCCCGGATTAAGGGGGAACACGATCTCTGCTTTGATAAGACGTGCCAAGGAAACCGCTTCGCTAAATGCGCTGAGGTGGTGGAGTAAAAAACGATTCAAGTAATGGCTTGGTAGTGGCGTGACGTCATGCCGCAAAAAACGTCAGCAGATTGAACTTGTGTATATATTATTCTCTCTACGGTGGAATGTGGAATTTATTTTGCAGAGCCGGACACTATCCTGGTGTTCACAATCTTCTATCATTCGGAGGAGGAACCCGCCTTACAATGCCAAGCAATATACGCGCCGGACTTATCGTCATTGAAGCCTGGTTCAGGGGCTACTGAGGGAGTCCTGGATTAGGGGGTGTCCGGATAGCCGGACTACCATCATCAGCCGAACTATCATTGGCCGGACTATCATCATCGACCGGACTCCAAGACTATGAAGATACAAGATTGAAGACTTCGTCCCGTGTCCGGATGGGACTTTCCTTGGCGTGGAAGGTAAGCTTGGCGATACGGATACGTAGATCTCCTACCATTGTAATCGACTCTATGTAACCCTAGCCCTCTCCGGTGTCTATATAAACCGGATGGCTCTAGTCCGTCGGACACAACAACAACCATTACAATCATACCATAGGCTAGCTTCTAGGGTTTAGCCTCCTTGATCTCGTGGTAGATCCACTCTTGTAAACATCCACAATATCAATATCAATCAAGCAGGACGTAGGGTTTTACCTCCATCAAGAAGGCCCGAACCTGGGTAAAACATCGTGTCCCTTGTCTTCTGTTACCATCCGCCTAGACGCACAGTTCGGGACCCCCTACCCGAGATCCGCCGGTTTTGACACCGACACCCCTCCTACGGCCGGTTGCGCCTCCGCCCCTACTCCGGACGACGGGAGGTCAATGACGAGCTCGCATGTATGAGGGAGGGTCGCGGGCGGAGGGTCGGACAA
>NC_041381.1:59927071-59933161 GCF_002162155.2 Triticum dicoccoides
ATGATCGACAGTGCAGCCGAGGCTCCGTATCGCTCGATGGGATCCAGTGCAGCCGATGATCTTCAGTGCTTGATGGGATCGATTGCATTCGATGGGGTCGAGCGCGCGACGCGGGCGCGAGGGCCTCCTTGTGGGGCGCGGCCATGCTCTGGCTCAGCGTGCCGGCAGGGATCAGCACGAGCGGCTAGGGCGGACAACGCAACGATCGTACGTAGTACAAGATCAAGTGAAGCCAGATCCCAAGTCTAAACTAAACTAAAACCATCATCCCTCATCCTATACCGCTGGTCTATGCTGCAGTGCAAGAACCAAAGGAGAAGAAGAAGAAGCACACTAGACAAACACACCTCCTCACAGTGACAGGGGCCGGCCTCTCGTCGTCGCCCGACGTCCCAAGTCCTAAGTCGCACGCGCACCTCGTACGCGGATGGATGACGGTTTCTTGTATATATAGAGAGTGATGGCGACATATGGTAGAGAGAACAAGGAGGGGTGCAGCCACGTGATCCATGGCCAGAGACAAAGGCCATCCCGCGGATCAATGAGGTGGCGCAAGCCATTATCTCCCTTGGAATAAATAGAGCGCTGCTTATCCTCCATAAAAATCATGCACGCATCCAAATTAACTCTCTCCCCAGCGAGCTGTCCCACTTAATGCTTCGTTTTGGTGCACGCGTACAGCCATGGAAAGGCCAATAGTACTCATAACCAACAACCAGGTTTTAAATGCTACGCGCACACGGATCGAAGCAACTCAAACGCTTCAATTGGGTGAACCTCGAGACATGAAAGGGATGAAGTACAGTGATGCTTGTAATTCTGGTGCCAAGTTGGTAATTGCATTAGAATTACTTGCTTTTTCAGTGACATGTATGGAGAATGATCTGCCGAGTCCAAGCTCCTCTGTTTTCTAACAAAATTTCAAGTCAATCTGCTTTCTTTGAGGATGTCAGAAATAGACAAGGTGGATTACGCTGTTTTAGAGTGAGATTGATGTTCAACCCTTGTTTGATGTTGATGTGCATGGGCAGCATCTTTACTGTTATTTTCACAAGAATCACAAGCAAGTGTGTATGCTAGCTAGATTTTACAACATATAGCACATATATTCTCCTGAGAGCAAGCATATATTCCCAACAGCATCTAGCAGCAAGCAAACGTAAGAGCTGAGACCATCCGCAAGAAAATGAAAATAACTACGATAAGAGCATTTGTTGGCTACTATGAAAAATAACATTGTTTTAGAACCATAGAAATGAGAGCGCAGAATTATTTTTATATATCAACCCATAGCCTGTAGAGTATGGCACGCCATTACATTACATAGACCAAAGAAGAAGAGAAAGACAATAATCAGCACCAGCGTTGGCAACTTGTTACAACAACTTTATAACTTGCCCATCCTTCAAACGTAACAAGCATTGTTTTTCCAAAAAACCAAGTGCGCCTCTCCTATAGTATAGTGGCCCGCACAGAAGCAAGACCTTCATTCCTCCCGCATTTCAAACATACATTGCTAGAATACAAAACAAGAACCTCGGACAGGTAGCACTCACCGCCATAACTGACCCACAGACCGGAGCAAACATCACCCCAATATCCAGCAGCAACTCAAAACAAGAAGCTCAGATATACAACCTTTACACTGAAAAACATACAAAGGAACCCGCCGCAATATTTTTTGCTCCGTCCTCCACAATATAAAAAATGAACTTCCCCGTGCCCGCGCGTCCACCATCTCCAGCATAAATCTCTTTAACATCCTCACCATCAAGTCAGGTAGGCTCCCTGGGCAGAGAAAGAACTAGATTAGTTCCCAGACAATTTATAGATAAACAATTGAAAGGCAGAAGAAGAAAGCACATCCTTCTGGCAACTATATGAGCATCCTAGTATTAGGTCATTAAAGATAGGATGTTCATCGTCACAATTCATTCTCCAATCTGAAGTAGGCATTGAACAAAAAAGAACAGTCTGCATCTACATGTAGAATCTGAATCTGATTACTGATAAAAGCAGCAGTTTAGATGTTCACAAGCCAAAAACCAGATAGTAAGTGAATAGCAAAACAAAGGAACTTCTAGACTCTTTGACACTAGAGATAGCTTAAGCAATGATAATAGTGACCAGACCAGAATTAAACGCCATGTCCAGGAAGAGAATGTCCCTTGTCATCTAAGGAACACATTGAACAACACATGCACACACCCCTCGTTAAAAGGAGGACCAAATATCAAAGATAATCTACTAGAGGGTAGCAACTTGAAGCAACAGTTCCTTGCAGTACCACAGTTCTTCATCTAATTCTAGCAACCAGGAGATAAAACAAAGTGCAGCAACATATTCTTGACAGTTAGAACCAAAACAAAAACAATGGTCTGCAAAATCTATGAGCGTGTATAATAAATAACAACAAAAGCTAAGCCATTATCTAGTATAATTCATGAACTGCACTGTAGGGACTCTCAGGAAGACATATAGCATATCCATGACTAAAATCAAAATGGATAAAACACAACCAAAGACCAGACTAGCACAGAACTACAAGAGACTGATTTCTTCAAAAAGAAAGATCATCACAACCACATAATTGTGGTGGACAGAAGACCACTACCAAGATCCGAACTCTAAATCATCAGCACGACAGCCGCCGGCAGCTCGATGAACGGCATAAAACAATAAAAGGTGATAACTTTTATTGTTTCATTAGTAGTTCATCAAAACGAGACACAACTATTTACATATCTTTCAGGTACATAGAAATGTATATGGCATTTATTCATTTCAAGTGGGCACACTGAGCATGAAAGGGAGCACATGAGGTACTAGGGGCTTACCTATGTTCACGTCAGTAGTCTTCTTGTTCAGGATCGCTCCGCCTTCTAGAAGGATCAAACTTCCAGCAATGGCGGCTGCAGGTCAATCATCTCGGTAACCCCTCAGCACATCCTCAACATTAAATCAGGTCCCTGGGTGGACAAGAACAAGATTAATGACCAACAATATGGTAACAGAATGATGATAGGAAGCAACCCACATGGGACAATTCATTCTCCAATCTAAAGTAGAATGCATTTCATTTAATGAAAAACAGTCTGCACCTACATGTACAATCTGAACTAATGATTGATAAAACAACAGTTCTAGATGTCCACAAGCCAAAAATATGCTACTCCCTCCGTTCACTTTTGTAAGTCATTTCAGACAACTCAAAATAGGCTGTTTTGCACATTGTCTGGAATATCTTCAAGGTCTTATAAAACTGAACAGAGTAGTAGTAAACGAATACCAAAACAGATGAACTTTTAGACTCTTGACACTAGAGATAGCTTAAGCAATCCTAATAGTGACCAAACCAGAATTAAACACCATGTTCACGAAGAGAACATTCCTGGTCATCTAAGGAACACATTGCACAATGCCCTTGTCAAAAGGAGCAAATATCAAATATAATCTACTAGACACAAGCAACAGTCCGTTCCCGTACCACAGTTCTTCATCTAATTCTAGCAACCCAGAGATAAAACAAAGCGCCGCAACATAATTCTTGACAGTTATGGTGTGCAAAATCTATGAGCAAGCGTAGCTAAGCTATTGTCAAGTATGATTCACGAACTGCGCTGTGCGGACTCCCAGGAAGACATATAGCATATCTATGACTAAAATCAAAATGGATAAAACACAACCAAAAGACCAAACATGATACTAGCTAGCACAGAACTACAAGAGACCAATTTCATTGAAAAGAAAGATCATCATAACCACATAATTAATTGTGGTGGACAGAAGACCACTACCAACATGGCAAAGATCCAAACACTAAATCATCGGCAGGACAGCCGTCGACGGCTCGATGAACGGCATAACCTATTCACATAACTTTCAGGTACATAGAAATGTATATGACCTTTATTCATTTTCATGTGGGCACACAAAGCATGAGAGGTAGCACAAGAGTGGAACTAGTGGCTTACCTATGCTTACGCCAGTAGTCTTCTCATTCGGGATCGCTCCTCCCTCTGGAAAGATCAAACTTCCAGCAACGGCGGCTGCAGGTCAACGATCTCAGTAACCCCTCCAGTTCCTCCAGCCCCATCCTCAACACTAAGACAGCACCCTGGGTGTACAAGAACGAGATTAACGACCAATAATACGGTAAAAAAAACTATGATAGGAAGCAACTCACATGGGACAATTAATGCCAAGCAACATTAATTTCGCTGGCTATTTCAAGTTTGGACAACATCAAGAGCTATGGGCACAAATATAGCTAATGAACAAGTATACACGTACTGCTACAGGAGCATAATTTCTGTTGACAAGGTCCTAGAGGATTTGTTTTCATGGTTAACTAAAGTTAAGCTCAGGAATACATAGAATGGGTTCGCAAGGCAGTGATATAATGACCCAGTGGCCTTGGAGACTGACTGCAGCTTAGCAGTTTACGTGTTTAAGTGCCAGGCAAGAGATTTTTCAGCAAACGGAACCATTACTCGAGAAAAAAAGTTCTTTCTCCAGGAGGTACGTCGCCTCAAGGTGGAGAAAATATTTTGCAAAATAAACAAGTAGCGCTTGAACTATGATAGTTTGGTCGTAAGGTGTTGTGTGGTGGTGTTTTGCAAGGTTCAGTCCCAACATGATTGTTGGCTTCTTTCAAGGAAAGAAGTAAACATGTGTGTTGACCAAGGTTTTGGTTACCAGTCGAAATTTCAAGATTTCCCATGGTTACCACGTATTTCCGTGCCCCTCGGTAAATCGTCATACCGAGCAAAAAATATCATTTTTTTGAAATTTTTGAATTTAAACACTCGATTTACAGTAAGGTATGTAGGGTCTAATTAATGCAATGAAAGTTGGTTATGGCATGTTGGTAGCAACCTAGTTCCTGTTTTGAGAGGTCTCTAGTTTGAATATTCGTTCATTTTCTTATTTGAATTCAAAATTCAACTATAAAATTCGCTCGAAATATTCTCGGTATTTGTCGGTATTTCTCGGTAACCGTGGTAACCACATTTATCAGTCCCCCTCGGTAAAATTACCTCATTCGGTAACCAAAACCTTGGTGTTGACTGAGGTTCTGCAATGCAATGAAATCAGAATCTAAATGCAATAAAATCCATACTAGTACCCATTACTTATTCAGATTGCGATAAAAGCTGCGCACAGTTTCAGTGCTTAGACCAAAATGATCTAGTAAAACTGAAATGATCGTGCGTAATCACCAAAAACCCTCCATGAATGATACTCATGACATTGCTGATATCTAAAAAGAATAAATAACAGCAAACCTTTGAGGCGAAGGTTCCCTGCGGCCAGTTGAGTAATGCAGCTAGCATTTGTCTTGTTTGGTTGCAATCAGCATCAATCGCCTGTAGTTACAGATGCAAGCAAAAGCTATGATTATTAACAGATACACTCAAAATCTAAACTCGCTTCACACTTTTTTTCTTGTTTATCCTTGTTCTCATTCTTCATGACAAAACTGGGCAGTAAAGCTTCTTTAATTATTTCTAAATGGTAAACGGGTAGCACACGAAATATGACAGTTTGGTGTTAAAAAAATTATCTACTCCCTCCGTTCCTAAATATAAGTTTAGAGATTCCAATATGGACCACATACAGAGCAAAATGAGTGAATCTACACTTTAAAATATGTCTATATACATCTGTATGTAGTCTATATTGAAATCTCTGAAAAGACTTATATTTAGGAACGGAGGGAGTAGTATCTTGTAAAACTGAAAGGACCGTGTGCAATGACAACAACCTCCATGAATGATCTTATTCGTGATACTGCTAATATCTGAAAATAATAAATAACAACAAACCTTTGAGATGAAGGTTCCCTGCAATACAGCTAGTGTTTGTCCTGTTTGGTAGTAATCATCACCGATTGGCTGTAATTACAGATGGAACTAGAAGTTACGATTATTAACAGATGTACTCCAAATCTAAACTTTCTTAACACAGTTTATCTTGGATGTCCTTTGTTCTCATTCTCCATGACAAAACTTTGCAGTAAAGTTTGTGAAATGATTAATTAATGGTGAGTAATCAAAAAAGAGAAGTTGCAGACATCCCAAGCAAGGA
>NC_041381.1:60159878-60171036 GCF_002162155.2 Triticum dicoccoides
GTCACTTGTGGGACATAGATGTAGTGTTCAACGCCGACCCCCTCCCGATAGCTTCAACACGTGGGGGGGTCGATATTACCCCCTCCTAGCTTGAAGCGTTCTCGAGGCCACCCCCTAACCCTTGAAGCGTTGTCGAGGCCACCCCAAACCCTAGAGAAGCAGCGTCGAGGCCACTAATATGATTCCTTATTGTGATTAGCTAGCTAGTTCTACGTTTTCCACTAATATATCCATATCTGTCATGTTTGAATAATAATTGCCATGTTGTAAATATTTGTAGAAACTATGGACACCCCCCGAGACGAAGCACAAGAAGCGTTGTTGAGGGACATAATCGCAGAAGGAAGTGATGCCCTCTCCTCGATGTTTCTCAACGACAACGATGGTCTGGAAGGAGAGGGTGAAGAAGCAGCTGGCCCTCTCCTCATTGATTTACATGGCTCCGATGACCCAATGCCGGTGCTAGAAGGAGAGGGTGAAGAAGTAGACCGTGAGGACGGCTCCGGTGATCACCAAACCGAGTCCGGCCAGGTATATATATTAGTTAAGCCTGTGATAGCTAATTGATGCATTCATTCTTTTGGTATGTACACATATTAATTAACTCTCTCTTTGTTCTTTTTTCTAGCCCTCCGGATCGAGCACAACTTCGGTAAAGAGACGAGGCCCGAAGAAAAAGTTGAGCTCGGATGAAAAGTTTGAGATCATACAAATCGCGCGCGACGGCCAACCGATTGAACCCTACCAGACAAAGAAGGCATTTGTTGCTCAGTGTGGGGTTCTGGTTAGGGACAAGATCCCGATCAGCATCCAGCAATGGTATAAGCCTAAGAACGAAGACCCTGAGGTGTCTTATGTCAATGAGATGCGGAAAGAGAATCTTTGGACTGAGCTGAAGTCAAATTTCACCCTACCGCCGGAGGATGATCTGGAGAAGCCAGTTATAGAGCCATTAATCAAGTCTTTTGCTCTGAGGAAGATGGCAGACCTATTCAGGAATTGGAAGAAAGACCTCAATAGGTATGTCGAAAAAAATGAGACACCAGAATTCATTGGCAAATATGAGAAGATCAGAGATGACTGGCCCGCATTTGTGGCCCACAAGATGTGACGCCCCCTATTCAATCATACACTAATCATGCATGCAAATGTGTACGATCAAGATCAGGGACGCACGGGAAGATATCACAACACAACTCTACAAATAAAATAAGTCATACAAGCATCATAATACAAGCCAGGGGCCTCGAGGGCTCGAATACAAGTGCTCGATCATAGACGAGTCAGCGGAGGCAACAATATCTGAGTACAGACATAAGTTAAACAAGTTTGCCTTAAGAAGGCTAGCACAAACTGGGATACAGATCGAAAGAGGCGCAGGCCTCCTGCCTGGGATCCTCCTAACTACTCTTGGTCGTCGTCAGCGGGCTGCACGTAGTAATAGGCACCTCCAGTGTAGTAGGAATCATCGTCGACGGTGGCGTCTGGCTCCAGGGCTCCAGCATCTGGTTGCGACAACTAGGTAGAAGGGAAAGGGGAAAAGAGGGAGAAAAGCAACCGTGAGTACTCATCCAAAGTACTCGCAAGCAAGGAACTACACTACATATGCATGGGTATATGTGTAAGGAGGCCATATCAGTGGACTGAACTGCAGAATGCCAGAATAAGAGGGGGGATAGCTAGTCCTATCGAAGACTACGCTTCTGGCAGCCTCCGTCTTGCAGCATGTAGAAGAGAGTAGATTGAAGTCCTCCAAGTAGCATCTCCAAGTAGCATCTCCAAATAGCATCTCCAAGTAGCATCTCCAGTAGCATCGCATAGCATAACCCTACCCGGCGATCCTCCCCTCGTCGCCCTGTGGAAAAGCGATCACCGGGTTGTCTGTGGAACTTGGAAGGGTGTGTTTTATTAAGTATCCGGTTCTAGTTGTCATAAGGTCAAGGTACAACTCCAAGTCGTCCTGTTACCGAAGATCACGGCTATTCGAATAGATTAACTTCCCTGCAGGGGTGCACCACATAACCCAACACGCTTGATCCCATTTGGCCGGACACACTTTCCTGGGTCATGCCCGGCCGCGGAAGATCAACACGTCGCAACCCCACCTAGGCAAAACAGAGAGGCCAGCACGCCGGTCTAAACCTAAGCGCACAGGGGTCTGGGCCCATCGCCCATAGCACACCTGCACGTTGCGAGGGCGGCCGAAAGCAGACCTAGCCTAGTGGCGTTCCAGTCCAATTCGGCGTGCGCCGCTCCGTCGCTGACGTCTGAAGTGCTTCGGCTGATACCACGACGTCGGGATACCCATAACTATTCCCACGTAGATGGTTAGTGCGTATAGGCTCGTAGCCGACTCAGATCAAATACCAAGATCTCGTTAAGCGTGTTAAGTATCCGCGAACGCCGAACAGGGCCAGGCCCACCTGTCTCCTAGGTGGTCTCAACCTGCCCTGTCGCTCCGCCACAAAGTAACAGTCGAGGGCCGTCGGGAACCCAGGCCCACCTCTACCGGGATGGAGCCACCTGTCCTTCCAGCCCCCTCGTCAGAATCACTTGCGGGTACTCAATGAGCTGACCCGACTTTAGTCACCATCTGTATAGTATGTATGTATGTATAGTATATACCCGTGATCACCTCCCAAGTGATCACGGCCCGATAGTATAGCAAGGCAGACTGACAAGAATGTAGGGCCAATGATGATAAACTAGCATCCTATACTAAGCATTTAGGATTGCAGGTAAGGTATCAACAGATGTAGCGACAATGTCAGGCTATGCATCAGACTAGGATTAACGAAAGCAGTAACATGCTACACTACTCTAATGCAAGCAGTATAGAGGAGAATAGGCGATATCTGGTGATCAAGGGGGGGGGGCTTGCCTGGTTGCTCTGGCAAGAGAGAGGGGTCGTCAACTCCGTAGTCGAACTGGGCAGCAACGGCGTCGGTCTCGTAGTCTACCGGAAAGGAGTAACGGAGGGGGAACACAATAAATAACAGAGCAATCAAATGTAACACAAAGCAAGACGCGGCAATACGGTGTGCTAGGGGTGACCTAACGTAGGGATAGGCGATACCGGTGAAGGGGGAAACATCCGGGAAAGTATTCCCGGTGTTTCGCGTTTTCGGACAAATGAACCGGAGGGGGAAAGTTGCGAGTTCGATAGGTTAGGGGTGTGTGGCGGACGAACGGACTGCGTATCCGGAATCGTCTCGTCGTTCTGAGCAACTTTCATGTACAAAGTTTTTCGATCCGAGCTACGGTTTACCTTATATTAATTTTAAAAGATTTAATCAACTTATAAATTATTATTATTAATTTAATCCGAAAATGGCATTACTGCATCAGCATGATGTCAGCATGACATCATCAGTCAACAGAGGTGTTGACTGGGTCAAGCTGACATGTGGGTCCGGCATGTCATTGACTGTTTCAGTTAATTAAGTTAATTAGTTAATTAGGTTAATTAATCTTATTTAGTTAATTTAATCAGAATTAATTAAGTTAATTAATTAGTTAATCAATTAATTAATTCATTAATTTTATTATTAATTATTTACTTATTATATATATATATATTTTTTAATTCTCTTTTTTTTTTAATTTTCGTTCTGGGCGTGGGCCCCGTTTGTCATAGGCCCATAGGGGCCTTAGTGGTTATGGGCGTGTGGGCGCGCGGGCTCACGGGCACGGCCACGAGCGCCCACCGGGGCAAGCCCAAGCGATGGCCTCGGGCGCGGCCAGTGGCGCTGCCGCCGGCGACAAGGAGGCAGCCAGGGGCGGCGAGGTACCGGGACGCCACGCACGTGGTCTCGGCGAGGTGCGGGCCCGGCGGTCGTCAGCGGGGAAGGCAGGAGTAGTGCACGGGGGCTGCAGGCGGAGCGGGACGGCGGCGTGGGCGGCAACAGCCGCAGGTGGCACGAGCGACAAGGGGCGCGACGGGGCGCGCGGGTGCGCGCGTGCTCACCGCGAGCACGAGCACCGGGCGGCACGTGCACGACTACGGGACGGTGCGAGGAGCAAGAGGAAGAGAGGCCGGGGGCCTCACCGCGGATCCGTAGGGTTAAGGCAGCGGGGCTCGGGGAGGTTGACGGGGACGACGCGTGTAGACGGGGAAGTCCGGCGGCGTCCGGGACGGCTTCGGGCGACGGAGTCGGGGTCGAGGCGGCGATGGCGGGGCGGCGCCGGGGGCGTCAGGGGCGCGGCCCAGATCCGGTCGGGGAGGTGGAGGAGACGAGGAAGAAGCGGTCCGGTGGGGCGGCCGAGGACGGGGAGGTCGAGGTGGAGGGCAGCGGTGGCGGCTCCGGTGACGTGGTCCAGGGCGGTGGCATCGGGGTCGATCCCCCGATCCAATCGGGGAGGTAGAGGAGGGGAGCGTGGGGATCGTGGGGGGGAGTGGGAGGTGCTGCGGTTGGTGGGTTAGGGCTACGGGGGATAAGGGGAAGCGAGGGTGGGCCGGCCGCTGGCCTGGTTGGCCTAGATGGCCAGATGGGCCATTTGGCCCAGGTAGAGGGGGTGGCTTTGCCCCATTTCTTTATTTTTTTATTTGTCTCGTTTTCTGTTTTGTTCTTTTATTATTTTATTTTATTTAGTTTTATAAATCACAACAGTTGTGCCTAAATTTGTATCACTAATTATACCTCTACCACAAAAGTTTAAACCTCCAATAAAAAAATAGTTTAACATTTTATTAATTATAAAAGGCGTTCAATTAATTATTTTGCTACTGTTTTATTTATTTTAAGACACTCAAACACTTTTAAAGATGTTGGTTTCTCCACCTTTATTACTTATGCATTATTTGTCACAACGAGAATGATTCGGTTTTAATATTTGAAAACTTTTATTGTTTGCCTTTGTTTTAAATTTGAAAGTTGAACTTGGTTCCGACTGACCCGAGATTATCAACAGTAATCGAGGTGACGTGGCATCATTACCAGAGGGTTACTGTAGCTTAATTACCCGGGCGTCACAATTCTCCTCCACTACAAGAAATCTCGTCCCGAGATTTAAGAGGGGAGTAAGGGGGAAAGTTTTGGTTACGATATTCTAATGGATCTTCTCGAAGAAGTTAATCCCTTTCGTTGATGTCTTCAACTATTTATTCCAATGCATCATGATAAAGTTGTCGTCCTTTCTTCGGGAACTCCATCGTACTTATGAAAGGATAAGGGGCAGCTCAGCTATGACAGAATGCTTTTGAGGGAAACAATCTGGGGTTAACCCATGAATGAGCAAAAGATTATCTCTCGAGTTGAACATATGAAATACATCGAGAGTAAGGTACGAAGGTACAATAAGAGGTTCCAAGCGGATAGATAGTTGCTCGAAGTCTGAACCAGAGTGAGAAAGGGGTTCAGAGTAGCGAGAGTAAGTATTGCGTCTGATACCATAACAGATTACTAGGCATGTGGCCCGTGAATTACATACGAAGTCAAGCTCGAGGAATAACTTTGACAACAGGGTGTATAGGAGAGTCAGGTTTCGATCCTGTGAAACTGTGGGTTATGGGCCCACCATGTGGGATAAAATTAGGAGGACTGGTGACATCTTACATGGTCATGACAGCAAGGCATGTCAGAGGGTAACCTGTCGATTATGTCGGCAATAACATCGGCACCAAGGGCGAGGGACGAAGAGAACCATTTTCCTGCTCGTTGAACGAGGCGGACCAGTAGGCAGAGTTCTCGTCCATCGGTGGTTACCGGAATGTCATCAACAAAAGTAACATGGTCTTACTGACAGAATTGTACAACAAGGTGTTTACATAAGCAGGAAAATATTACTTCTCAGATCATATAGATCACAAGAAAGGTTAAACCAACAATGGAAGGAAAATATGATCATCAGATTAAACAGAACAATGGAAAGGAAAATGTGTTTAAACACATATTTCAGGGGTATATCCTTCCCAATGACAAGCAGAGCATGATATCCATGACAGGATATAAAGTAGAAAACCATTTAGGTAAGGGGGAAGGAATCTCATGATATTACCCATACAACGGTGTTAGGATAAGTGATAAATAAAATTTAGCATCGTGCTTCAAATGTTCCTGTTGAAAATCAGAGTACCATTGACATGCTATGAGATAGCATTGACATGGTCTTCAGGTGAAGATCAGACTTTGGAAACACGAAGGATCCATCAGGAATAACTTGTAGAATAAGTCTTACAATTTCCTCATGGACGAATGGATAACCTCGCTGAAAAGGAATCTATAATGATAGGTCCTCCAGCCGGGGGGGGGGGGTGCTAGGCATGACATCATGTTACCGGGTCATCAAAGGATCAACATCATGACTCTTGGAAAGTTGTCCCAACCATCATATCTGACCGAGATTCAGATCCGATTGGTGTCAGGATACCTCAGACTTAGGATACCTGAGAAGAAAAGGTGCAACGCAAATTGACGAGATGACATTGTAAGATTCTCGGGGAAATGAACTATGAAGTGATTTCCGTTAACAAGAGTCCATCATTAACCCAAGGAGAGGACAAGGAGGTGTCTGGTGAACTCAACGGCAATTCACCGAGATTCCCAAAAGATGGTTTTCCCACCATTAAGTGAACAAGGAGATAACATTTGTCAGATCGAATTATATAAGGAAGTATGATCGAGGAAAACATACACAATTAAACATTGGTTGAAAGGTGCGCCCGAAATATGGGTTGGGTTGCACGACCAATGTCAGAATGGTGATGCAATAATCAATAGCCTAAGAATGAACTTTCGACCATTAACTTCAAAGAGATAGGGTTGCTAGAAGGAAAGAATCCAAACAACACCGTTCACTTGTTGGAATTAACACAGGGACCAAGAAAGAATGGTGATGGTGAGAAGTATTTCTATGTCAAGAATTCTCAAGAGGTGGAACAAATCTCAGAACATTCTTGACATAAAGGATGGTAGTACTCCAAGGTAAAGAAGAACAATTGCTGGATAGCAAGGAAACCAAGGTACAACACAAATTGTGAACAAGTTTGTGTTGGGGGGGGGGGAAGGCAAGAATGTTGCCGATGATAACTCAAATCATCGAGGGACAAGGATGGTATTTCTCATCATGAATTCAATTGATATCCTGGAAGAACTCATAAGGTTGATGAGGATCACGACACATTTGTCGACAGATTTCATGAAGAAGTAATCAATCAGTGACGACATCAAGTCAAAGGAATGATGAAGCCAAAAGTCATTGGAACCATGGGTACGACACAAACTCGAACTCAAGCTTGTTGTTTAAGGTGAAAGGGTATGACGAGGAGAATCGACGTAAGGTTAGTTCATCGTCGAAAATTGGTGCTCCGAGAATAAGGACCAGGTAGCACAGTTAAGATTTAGCACATTAAAGATATAGCCGATCAGGCTAGGAATGACATGATCGAGTACAAACTCAGACTTAAAGAAGATTATCAAGAGTTGTTGAACAGTAGTGCGGACTTGGTTCAGTTATTGGTGTCTTTGAGTGTTTAAAAACTCAGAGCCCGTGAAAAATTGGAATCAGTGGGAATGTAGCACTTGATGAAGAACTCATAAGAAGTTATGCAGTTCCATGATAATCTTGAGATACCAGGGGGTAATACTCGACACAAGATCAAAGTAAAGATTGGACGGGTGTATCGATCCATAGAAGACAATTGTTTTAACTTGTCCGAGAAATGGAATCAAAGAAGAACAATCATGGTTGGAACCACGGTTGCAAGGGATCAATTCACAGATACCATATGTTAGTTATCAAGGAAATAGTTATTATTACAAGAAGCTTCCATGATAGGATATACATCGCGTCCATGGGCATGAACACAAGGTTCAAGGTCGACTCCCACTTCCTCAATGCATAATCTTTCATTCACCTCTCGTATTTCGAAGATGACATTAGTTGTTGAAAGTTTTACCTGGTGCAATACCAGATAAGTATGACTCGTGAAATCCTTCGGGTTCACGCCGATGAGGGAAGGCGTAGGTTCAATCCCATCGGGGCTTCTTGCGAACATATACCATAAGCTTCAAGAGTAAGTATCACCAGCTCGAAAGCAGAGCATGGATGACAAAAGGAAAGGATACGATTTAACAAAGGCATTATGTATCGGAGAAGGACTCACGAGGTGATTAATTATGAAGGACACTGTCGGATATAATAATCGAACAGTGGATAAGGCGATCCACAATGGAGCTGAGGTGAGTATCGATACTCAATCAGAGGAAGAAAGAATGCGAATGCAACGAGTTATGGAATCATCTGAATAATTCAAAGCTTAATGCAAAGGAATTATGATTTCCAAAACAAGGGATCAGAAGCAGACGTTCTGATCAAGGATGGATCAATTGTATATACCAGAGGCACAATCGACGACAGATAGTTTGGTCGAGAACCAGCTCATGTTCAAAATGACGTCTGAGCCGGAAAGATAATCCTAGGACTCGACTGATGATTGTGAAAATTCACAACGTATTGAATCAACGGACTCAAAATGATAATGACAAGGTATGCCATTAATACTACGAGACTAATGGGATTAACCATAATGCGAGCAAGCAAGAATTTCAAGAGCCAAAGGCTCCATAAGATTTTCGGGAGATCGAATAGTATTTTGAAGACTTTTATGAAACGCATGAACAACTGGGGATGAGCGGATACTCGACAAGTGCGAGGAATTTTCAATAGGGATATTCATGTGGTAAAGAACTACAAGGCAGTAAGCTTAAAGGATTTTCGGAACAACAAAGAGTATTTCGGGACATCTTGCAATAACAAGATCAACGGGGAATGATTGTATGAATGGCAAGTGTAAGCAGTTTTTCATAGGGGTTGACGGTGGAAGGAAATCGCAAATGCGATGGCACAAAGACTCGAGAGAACATCGTAGAGTAACTTCGGAATCTTCTAGTGCAGCAGGCGATCATCTGAAGTGAGGGGCTCTCCGTGAGCAAGTATTATCGAGAACCTAAAGTTAGTTTTGTTTTTAGCAAAATCATTTAACCCAAATAGAAGAGAGCTCAGAGTCCCAGAGTATAGGCGAGGAGTAAAAGATCCTATTACCACCCAATGGTGACGTGGGCCCATGGGCCGCACAGCCATGTTAGTAAAAGTTTTGTAAAGTCTAGACTCGACTTCGGCCAAGGAGTTGGAAGGGGGATTCATACAGGCAGTCGGCTCTGATACCAACTTGTGACGCCCCCGATTCAATCGTACACTTATCATGCACGCAAATGTGTACGATCAAGATCAGGGACTCATGGGAAGATATCACAACACAACTCTACAAATAAAATAAGTCATACAAGCATCATAATACAAGCCAGGGGCCTCGAGGGCTCGAATACAAGTGCTCGATCATAGACGAGTCAGCGGAGGCAACAATATCTGAGTACAGACATAAGTTAAACAAGTTTGCCTTAAGAAGGCTAGCACAAACTGGGATACAGATCGAAAGAGGCGCAGGCCTCCTGCCTGGGATCCTCCTAACTACTCTTGGTCGTCGTCAGCGGGCTGCACGTAGTAATAGGCACCTCCAGTGTAGTAGGAATCATCGTCGACGGTGGCGTCTGGCTCCAGGGCTCCAGCATCTGGTTGCGACAACCAGGTAGAAGGGAAAGGGGAAAAGAGGGAGAAAAGCAACCGTGAGTACTCATCCAAAGTACTCGCAAGCAAGGAACTACACTACATATGCATGGGTATATGTGTAAGGAGGCCATATCAGTGGACTGAACTGCAGAATGCCAGAATAAGAGGGGGGATAGCTAGTCCTATCGAAGACTATGCTTCTGGCAGCCTCCGTCTTGCAGCATGTAGAAGAGAGTAGATTGAAGTCCTCCAAGTAGCATCTCCAAGTAGCATCTCCAAATAGCATCTCCAAGTAGCATCTCCAGTAGCATCGCATAGCATAACCCTACCCGGCGATCGTCCCCTCGTCGCCCTGTGGAAAAGTGATCACCGGGTTGTCTGTGGAAGTTGGAAGGGTGTGTTTTATTAAGTATCCGGTTCTAGTTGTCATAAGGTCAAGGTACAACTCCAAGTCGTCCTGTTACCGAAGATCACGGCTATTCGAATAGATTAACTTCCCTGCAGGGGTGCACCAACTTACCCAACACACTTGATCCCATTTGGCCGGACACACTTTCCTGGGTCATGCCCGGCCACGGAAGATCAACACGTCGCAGCCCCACCTAGGCTCAACAGAGAGGCCAGCACGCCGGTCTAAACCTAAGCGCACAGGGGTCTGGGCCCATCGCCCATAGCACACCTGCACGTTGCGTACGCGGCCGAAAGCAGAACTAGCCCACTTAATACAAGAGCAGGCTTACGTTCCAATCCGGCGCGCGCCACTCAGTCGCTGGCGTCACGAAGTGCTTCGGCTGATACCATGACGCCGGGATACCCATAACTACTCCCACGTAGATGGTTAGTGCGTATAGGCTCGTAGCCAACTCAGATCAAATACCAAGATCTCGTTAAGCGTGTTAAGTATCCACGAACGCCGAACAGGGCCAGGCCCACCTCTCTCCTAGGCGGTCTCAACCTGCCCTGTCGCTCCGCCATAAAGTAACAGTCGGGGACCGTCGGGAACCCAGGCCCACCTCTATCGGGATGGAGCCACCTGTCCTTTCAGCCCCCATCTCCGAACAGTATCACAGGTAATGTAACTGTGTAAAGTATATCGTATATGCCCGTGATCACCTCCCGAAGTGATCACGGCCCAATAGTATAGCATGGCAGACGGACAAGAATGTAGGGCCACAGATGAAACACTAGCATCCTATACTAAGCAGTAGGATAGCAGGTAATGGTAACAACAGTAGTAGCAAGGACAGGCTATGCATCAGGATAGGAATAACGGAAAGCAGTAACATGCTACACTACTCTAATGCAAGCAGTATAGAGAGGAATAGGCGATATCTGGTGATCAAAGGGGGGGCTTGCCTGGTTGCTCTGGCAAGAGAGAGGGGTCGTCAACATCGTAGTCGAACTGGGGATCGCCGGCAGCCTCGGGGTCTATCGGAAAGAAGTAACGGAGAGGGAACACAATAAATAACAGAGCAATCAAAGCATCACAAAGCGTAACAAGACAATATGCGGGGTTCGGTGTGCCCTAACGCGGTAGTAGGTGATACCGGCGAAAGGGGGAAGCATCCGGGAAAGTATCCCCGGTGTCTCG
>NC_041381.1:60172821-60176692 GCF_002162155.2 Triticum dicoccoides
GAATTTAGTAATACATTAAAACCCACTATAACAATAGGTCTTACCCCAAAACAAATTAGTTTAGTATTTTGTTAATTATAAAAGCATTTAAATATTGGTTTTTGCTACTGTTTTATTCACCTAAGGGCATTTAAACATTTTATAAAAATGTGGTTTCTCCACCATAATTACCTATGCATTAGTTGGATCACTCCGAACATTTTAGTGTTAATATTTGAAAACTTTTATTGTTTCATTGATTTTATTGAATTCGAATACGAATCGGTTCCGAACTAACGCGAGATTAGCAACAGTAACCGTGGTGACGTGGCATCATTAACGGAGGTTTACTGTAGCTTAATTACCCGGGCGTCACACAAGACATCGGAAAAGAGTAAAAAAATGTCGGCGACAAACAAGAGAAATGCTGAGAAGAAGAAGCTTCACCATCGCACGGGGTCAGGTGGCTACCTCGTAGCCCAGCCTAAATGGGCCAAGGCTGAGAATGATCTGCTTGATAAAGGGATCGAACCAGAGACAATGAACTGGCCAGAACGTTGCCGGACTTGGTTCTTTGGGGCCGGCGGATCCTTGGACCCTATAACAGGGAAGTGCATTTGGACGGAGGAACAATTGGACATTCCAGTCAAGAAGCTTCAGCAATATATCGAAGCAGCGCAGCAAGGGACGTTCGTTCCAGACAGGGAGAAGGACGAGCTCACAATGGCCCTCGGCAATCCTGAGCACCCTGGACGGAGACGAGGCACGCCAGGCTCCGTTTCGTGGAAGGCTGGATTTCCAGACGCAGGGGGTTACAAAACCCACGAGAGGAGGAAGAAACTGGAGCAGAGCCAACTGCAGTCGCTGCACGAAAGGGTAATGGGGCTAGAGGAACGAGAAGCAGATCGTAGCAAACGACCTGCTGAAGCTTCCCCCGAAGCTACCCCGCCATCTCAGCGGAAATGCAGCGTGGCTTCCACCGAGCTGCTTCAGCCAGAGCATGCCTTGACGGCTCCTGCCAGCTATCCCGTGGATGCTATCACGGATGCTGAAAATTGCCACCTTATGGCGCAATGGAGCAATTTGAAGGTCAAGGCGGCTGTTGGCTCAGTTTATCCTACTAAACCCGACTCAACTTTTCACTGCCGGCCGATTCCCGAAGGATATGCTAAGGTGATGGTCGATGAAATAACAGAGGGATTTGAGGACCTCCGGCTTGACCACCCTACCGGTGAAGGGGAGTATCGGCTGGGTTCTGCTCTGAAGACTCCATGCCTATGGCGGAAGGATCTCATCAACCTTCCGAACTGGACGCCTCCGCCTCCTCCTCCTCCTCCGGCGAGTCAGGGCACTCCGCCTCCTCCACCGGCAAGTGACGATCAGGGCACTCGGCCCGCTCCTTCTCCGGCGCGTGGCGGCACTCCGCCTCCTTCTCCGCCTGCGCCGGCGCGCCCGAGCAGCCAGCCTCCTCCTTCTCCGCCTCGTCAGCAAGGGCGGAAGAGACCCGCCGCCGCTCCGGCTTGTACGGCGCGTCGCAGTCCTTCTCCTCCACCTCGTAAGCAAGGAAAGAAGACATCCGCTCCGTCTACTCTGCCGGCGTCTAGCAGTACAGCCAAAGGCGGGAGGAGATATAGATTCGGTCCTTCTCTGAAGACTCCAGAGAAGTTACCGTACGAGAGGAGCGAGGAGGAAAACGCGAAGATCGCGCAGACCGAAGTGGATGACTGGTTTCAAGGGTTGAAAGCAAAGAGACATCCACCTCCGGAGGAGAAGGTAGATCCGGTGAAAGGGAAGCGCATTCTGGCTGCCCTGACAAAACCACCCAAGTCTCCGCCGAAAGGCAACTATGAGCGCATTATTGGAAAGGCATTTGCCGAAGCGGAGAGGTCGGGAAGTACTAAAAGTGATCAAAGGATGAAAGAACGACGAGCTGGGAAACAAATTGCCCAGCTCGGCGAACAAGCGAAGCAATCGTGCCCCCCGCTCAAGGTGCCTGCTAGCGACATCGTCGATCCGAGGATGGTGCCCGGTTATGGCAATCCTGCAGATTACCTGCCCGACGATGTACATTATGATATCTTGGAGGTGCAGATACAAAGATACGAGTACGGGAAGCCTCTCGTCAAAGATGAAAGTTCTCTATCAACGATGATGCGAAGATTGCATGATTGGTACATGAAAACCTGCAAAGAGTCTGACGGGAGGAGTACTTTGTATGTGAGAGTTGAAAAGGAGCATGACCTCCTTAGAATTGAACTGTTGCCTATTCCATTTGAGGAGTTCTATCAGTTTTTCAATCAATTGGCCATCGATAAAGCAACGGTCACCTCCTACTGTCTGTAAGTAGTACTACTTCCGTCATTAAGTCTCTCTATATAACTCAGTCCTTTCATTTGCATGTATTTATAATTATCCTCACTATATTATGCAGATTGAAGATCGCCGAATTGAAGAAAAGACAAGTGGGAGATATTGGGTTCATTAACACGTATCTCATAGATGCAACTGAGGTTCAATATCGTGCCCAAGAAACCGAGGCCAACTTGCTACGATCGTTGGAAATAAATGAACACAAAGATATAATACTCTTTCCTTACAACTTCAAGTGAGTGTTACTGTCTTGTGGCATATTCAGTTTCCTTATTAGTCCAGGTTATAGTAATGTAATATTGATGAGTTATGCATGTGTGCGCAGCTACCACTATATTCTCCTAGAGATTAAGCTTGAGAAGGGAGTAGTAACTGTCTTAGACTCCAAGCGAAAAGATCCCAAGGAGTATGCGGACATGACTGAAATGCTCGAGAAGTAAGTTAAATCGATCATTATCCACCATATCAGCAACTTTGTTCATTTCTAATATCAAGTAATTGTTTTCTTTGTATGGCAGGGCTTGGAGAAAATTCACCAAAAAAGCTCCGGGACTACCGAAGAAGCTGCAATTTAGGCACCCGAAAGTAAGTACTATATAGTAGCATATTCCAGGCATCTCCTAGTGATTCAAGCGCTAGTTTCATCAATACCATTTAGCATGCTTGCTAATGATCAGTTTGATTGACCTCTATTTCTTGTAAAGTGGTTGTGGCAGGAACAAGGGAATGATTTCTGTGGATACTACATTTGCGAGTCCATCCGCCACACGACCTGTGAGCGGGGCTACTCCAACAAACAATATGAAGTGCGTAAATAACAATATTCACAATTTTATTTTATTACCATCATTTGTGTCGAGTTTCATTCATTCATATATATATATATATATATATATATATATATATATATATATATATATATATATATATATATATATATATATATATGTATTGACCCCCTTCTTAAAATTAGATGTTTTGGATGCGGGATGAACTCCTAGCACAAGATAGCATGCGAGCAATTCAAGAGGAATTGGCGGCATTCTTTCTTGACCACGTGATCGCTGAAGACGAAGAATACTATGTGGACCACGCGTCCGTATTTTAGGAGATTATATATTTATAAAAGATAATTCTTGTATATATGTAGCCGGTAGTGTCGGACAGATATACGAGAACTTGTTGTTCGACCAATCTCTCAGAGAAGGAGAGGTGGTCGATATCACTTCTCTCTGTATGCATATATGTTCATGACGATCTTCTGTTTGCTTACTCTAGCTAGCTAGCTAGTCCTCTCTATACGTATGTATGGTACGTAGCGTCGACCAAGCACGGACAAAAGAGAGGACACTTCTCTCTATTAATTAGCTAGCTATAGCACAATATATGAAACACCTAAATTAACCCCCCAAAACCCCCCAAACCCCCCCCCCTTTCAAAAAAAAAACAAAAACCACAGCCACATAAACGCTGACGCGTGGATGCCTATTGGTCCCGGTTGGTGCCACCAACCGGGACCAAA
>NC_041381.1:60178282-60189950 GCF_002162155.2 Triticum dicoccoides
GTATAAGGTAATAATGAAAAGTTAAGCCCCACATTTTTTAAGTAAGCCCAAAACCTTTAGGGTGCACACAACAGGAGAAAGAGTATTCTAGCAATTGCTTTTCAGTCATGCCAATGGGCACAAATTGCTATCAGCTGTCGTATAAAAACTATACTCCTTGTTGATTATGGTTTGCATTAAGAAAATCACAATTTATTATGAGTGCATATGGTTGATTTATGTGGTTCAAATGTGATGTATTTGATCTAAGCATGATTATGAGAATCTTTAAATCTACTACTCCCTCCGACCCATAATAAGTGTCGTGGTTTTAGTTCAAACTAAAACCACAACACCTGCTATGGATTGGAGGGAGTACAATTTTCACTCAAAATCTACAAACCTCAAAACTGTCACCAGGTTGTCCCTTAGTGCCATAACAGTCACTCACACCAAAAGTTTTTATAATTATATCCACATTAGTCACTCGAAGTGTTTAGAATCATGATTCTTTTATTTTGAGGCAGGCATCTTTTTGTTAATGCATTTCATTAAATCACACAACAATAGAACTATTGTTTAGTGTGTACTGATTACAGGATCCTGGTCAAATTAATTTATTTTCTTTGCATGGGCTTAGCTTTATTCATTCAAGCATAATGACAGTAAGGTACCTTTGCATTTTATGAAAATCTGAAAAAAGAAATCACAAAATGAGGATACACATTATGAGACACTAATGGACAATAGATAACCTCATATTCTCTGTAGAACTTGTAAATCTCTTCAACGTGCTCAACTGCGGCCAGGAGATTCCCCGAGTCGGTGTTTTCGATATCCATGAGGATAAACATTATGAGCCACTAATGGACAATAGATCACCTCATTTTCTCTGTATTACTTGTAAATCTCTTCGACGTGCTCAGTTCCGGCCAGGAGATTCCCCGAGTCGGTGTTGTCGATATCCATGAGGGATACATCCTCTACAAGTGCCCCGCTCCACTCCTAGGGTTCCCCCCGCTCCGCCGCCGCCGCCGCCGCCGGCCCCCTCCCCCACCCTCCCACGCCTCCGGCCGCGTGCGCCGCGCCCCCCTCCTCCCTCCCGGCCCGCCCCCCGCGTCGCCTCCCCGAGCGAGGCGACCGGGGGCCCATCTCCTCGCCCTCCAGCGCCTCCCCCTCCCGTTCCTCTCCTCCCGCCGCCGCCGGCCTGCGCCACCGGGCCCTGCCCGCATGGTGTTGGCGGCAGCGGCGACCGTCCCTTCCCCGCGCGCGGTGCCACGGCTCGGGTGGTGGCGTCCCGTGGCGGTGCTCCTCGGTCAACGGTGATTCCGGCAGCGGCGGCTGCTCCTGGCGGCGCAGCGCCGGGTGGCCTAGAGGCGGCAGCGCAGCCCCTTGGCGGCGCGCTGGCGCGGTGGATCGTGGCGGCGCCCGCCCGGCCCAGATCTGGGCCCTTTTGGGCCCCATCTGGGTCTGGGCGGGCCTGACTCGGTCTCGCCTGTGGCGACTCCGGCGGGGGCGGTTGTGGTGCGGCTCGTGCGGGGGATGGTGGAGACGGCGGCACGTCTACTGCAGCTTGGCGATGGGTGCTTCACGAGCCCCTTTTGGGCTCGGCCGGGCCTCGAGGGCCTGGTACGCTCCCCTTGCCGCGTCCGGTCGGTGACCGCCGATGGCGGTGGAGGTTGTCTCCTCCGGCTTGGCTGCTCTCGCTGCCGTTCCTCGTTCCCGGCTGCTCCCTCTCGTCCTCGTTGGTCTCGCTTCGATGACCACGGTGAGGCGGCGATGATGATGGCAAGTCTGTGGTGGCGCACGTTCGTGGGTGGCTTGTCTGGTGGTGCGCGTCGGACCGTTCGGGGTTGTGGGTGTTTGGCGGATGGGAGAAATCCGGGCCGGCTTGCCGGCACCGACGCGGTGACGCCCGTGGGCGCCATCGTTCCTTCCTGAAGGGCGTCGGTTCTTCCCCTTCCCCACGCCCCTCCGCGTATCGGGGGAAACCCTAGGACGGTTCGGTTTGGTTCTACCAAAATACTGACTGATCGGTCAATGGAAAACTAGCTGACCGAAGTTTATTTGCACCGAAATTTCGGTTCGGTCGTCGGTTCAACCGAACAGCACCGAGATATATTTAGTAATAGCTGGAATCGCTGCCTCTAGTCAGGATCTACAGTGCACGTACCATTAGCAGGAGCTGGTATACTTTATTCTGATGTATAGTGCCTCCTCGGCTACTCCATCCGATTGCTTCTCCCGAGCAACTCTGTAAAATTAGTGGTGGGGCTCACTAGGTGAAGTACCTAGCCGAGGGAGTACTATTCTTTTACACAAAATTTATAGCGATGGTGGCTCAGACTAGCCACAGTGGGAGTAACTTCAGTAGTAACATCGAGTCCAACTCAGCAAATTTGCTTATGTGGCAGTGCGTTAATGAGGAGAGAGGTAGTTGTAGTAACTTAGCTAGCTACTGTAACATCACATGTCCCAATGCAATATGAATCTACAACCTAATAAATGAAGCTTTGCATGTTACCACACTTATGTTACTACCCACTATGAAGGTAGTAACATAGTCTAGGAATATGTGTATGTTACTAGTGTATGTTACTCACCATTATGGCTAGTCTCAGTCGGTCAGGTTTACCACCTCCCGACACGACTGTGGGACTCGTGCACTTATAGCGACAAAGTAGAAAATAGACTGTCCATGTTCTTGCGATAGAGCACTTGAGTAAGAAACAGGTAAGGAACAGGCGCGCAGGTCTGACCTCTATGATTACTCGGTTTTTGGTCCATTCGGGTAATCAAGGGATATACCCGAACTCACAGGACTAATTTCGGTTTTCAACAAATGCAAACCGGACATACTACTGAAGTTCTCGGTTTCGGTGAATTCGGCTTCGGTGCCGGTTAATTCGGTTCGGTAAATCGGTTTTCGGGTTATATGCCCAGCCCTACTAGGACCTGTCCGGGCAGCAGCGTCGTCGTCGTCGTCATGTTCCTTCCGGAAGGTGCTGCTTGGTATGCGGAGGTTCGAGGTGCCTGGAGCGAGGTGGTACATCTCCGGTGGGCGCAACGGTTTTGGGTTATCATCGTTTTCGTTGATCCGACGTTGTGGACATTATTTTCTCTCTTCTTTCTCTTTTGTTTCTGTTGGGCATGCTTGTGCTGTTTGCCCCAGCATTGGACTCTTTGTTGTATCGGGCGGTTGCTATATCAATATAGCGGGGCGGAAGCCTTTTTCGTAATACATCCTCTACAGTATCCTCGTGCTCGGTCTTATCCTGCAGTACCAAATATAGCCGTAAGCTGGAGCCATCCCCTACTGATAAACTAAATAGTGCTAATCATCACAGAGCATATATACATATATAACTATAGATCACAGAACAGGAAAAAGGAGGACATGCCAAAGAGAAATTGCAACAACACCATACTTTCTGAATCTAAGGAGGTGGACATGATCTGAATGATATATATGTTCATGAATCATTCTTGAATCTAAGGAGGAGGACACGAACTGAATATAATCTAGTTGGGCCATCACCCAACTCGACAGACAAACTGTTTTGCAGGTCAGCTTCAACGACACCTTTCCCATTATTGCCATCGGCAAATCAAACCAAAGCTTTCCTTGTGGCCAACTTACTTTCCTCCATTATAATGACCACAGCGACAAGTCACAAAGTTGCAGCTCTGTTTTGCACATAAACACAAGAGCCTCCTACAAATACCCAATGTAATTGGATATAGCTTTATTTGCTAAAATCTTTGCATCAAGAACGACGGTGTTGTCTGATCAAAACATGTGAAGTTTTGCAATCATTCAGTTAACGCGTGTACAGTACTAAGATTGCAGCTAAACGGAACCTATGAACCAGGACGGAAGCGATGCACATGCAGCATGCAAGTAGAAATTCCAGAAAACTGGAGAGCATGGTGTTCGTCATGATTAGAGAATAGGAAACTTGGAAGGACAGATATCTAACAGTGTTCTAGTTTTATCAATAAAAATGTAAGATTTGCTGAAGCAAAGCTGCACATAAGCAACGAAATGTTTGCATGCATAGTGGTTTGTCTTGAGAACAATGTTCATTTCATAGTCGGACAACAGGTCCAAGATGAACGTGGTATGGCTCCAACTTCCAAGTATTGATTGCTTCAAAGGATTGAACTGGCAAAACATCTAATAATTAGGAACAGAGGGTGCATCAATTTCCTTAGGGGATCTTCACTACTAGGGAAAACCTTATACACAGAATATTAGCAGCAGCGCGGCACAAAAAGAAGCGCTACTGCTAATTAGCAGTAGCGCGGGTTTTTAACCCTCGCTACTACTACGTTGATAGTAGTAGCACGGGTTTTTAACCCTCACTACTACTAAGCGGTCTCTACCGTGCCCCCCGACACATGCCATAGTAGTAGCGAGTGGTATAAACCCGCGCTACTACTAAGTTTATAGTAGTAGCGCGGTTTTATACCCCTCGCTACTACTAACTACGAGGTAGGTGAAAACACCATATCCTCGGCCGAATCCCTCCTCTCTCCCTCACTTTCCCCCTCTCTCACTTTCCTCGTCTCTCCCTCATACTCCCGCGGTGGCCGCCGCTGGTACACTCTGCTTTCTTTCCCCCTCCCTCTCCGAGATCCCTCCAGTGGGCGGTCTCCAGAGCTCCTCGCCGCTGCCAAGATGCGGAAGCGCGACCTCGGCATCCTCCTCCTCGCCGCCTTCACCGTCTTCTTCTCGCTCCAGGTCAGCCCTCCTCCTTCCCTCCTCTCTGATTCGATCCGGAACCCTAGCTGACCCATCCCCCTCCTCCTCCAGCAGCACGAGGGCGACTTCTCGTTCCGAGAGGCGTGGTACCACCTATCGGACGACGGATTCCCGGTCAATCACAACGTGGGCCGCCTCCAGCTGCCGCTCGTTGCCGACCTCAATGGCGACGGCCGCCGCGATGTGCTGCTCCCCACGCATGATGCCAAGATCCAGGTCCTCCAGCTCCCGGCCCACACCGGGCAGGCCTCTGCGTCCGCCCTCGACGGCTTCCACGAGGCACGCGTCATGGCCGAGATCTCCCTGCTCCCGACCAACGTGCGCGCGTCATGGGGTCGAGATTTTTTTTGGGTTTTTCAAATTAATAGTAGTAGCGCGGGTCACAGACGCGCTACAGATAGTTAGTAGTAGCGCGTGTCAGAACCCACGCTACTACTAACACACGTACTAGTAGCGCGGGATGCACCGCGCTACTACTACTAGTTAGCTGTAGCACTGTAGTAGTAGCGCAGGCACCCGCGCTACTACTAGCTTTTAACCCGCGCTACTACTAGGCTTTTTCTTAGTAGTGCTTGATTCACAGGATTTCCAAAACAAAATGAATAGAAAAAACTTATCCGAATTCTACATGACTTTGTTTATTTGACTGCTTCACATGAAAAGCAAATGATTTTTAGCAAGTTTGATGGATGCAAATGTTCCAGTGAAGCATAGAACAAAAGTATCCTTATGAAAAATTCTTATAAGATTCAAACAATCAACATAGGAAGGACATTTTAAGGATTTAAATCCTCCAGGACTCTCATGAAAATACTTTGAATTAAAGTTGGCCTGAGGAATAAGTCAACATAACCCTCTGGGGTTACACGAATCATCCTGTTTACCCCGAGAGCTCTAAAACTAGGCATTTAACTACTGATCTCTCCCAAACAATGCGAGTCACCCGCAAATCCCGATTAGACTTATTGTTGATGGGGGTTTTGGTGACATTATCGATAGAGTGGCATACGAGCATGCATCTTGCAAACAAAAACAAAGTGTTCAAAAAAAATGTGTTGCCACTGTACAGGAACAAGCCTAGGAGACTGCAGGACGTGATTCCTTCTCCTGCTGCAACTTGCTACCACAAAGGATGTCCCTTTGGGGAACCCAACACAGAGAGGAGATGTGCGAGAGATGGGAGGGGACCTTCCATGACGTCAAGGTCGGAGCAGCAATGTGGACGGTGACTGTGGGGATGGAGCTCCAGGTTGAAGAAGAAGCTGACCCGAGGAGGAAACTGCAGCACATCAGAGAGCGACCGCGGCAAAATCGAAATGAAGAGAGACCGGGAGGAGAAGACGAACCTCGACGAGCTCCAGGCCTTCCTTCCATGAAGCGGCGGCTCCATGGCGGGCGGGATAGAAGAAGGCCCTCCATTTCCATGGTGGGAGCAGCTCGACCCGAGGAGGCGGGCTCCATGGCGGGAGAGAAGAAGGCGATTGAGCTCCAAGTCGAGGAAGAAGTTGACGCCCATGGCGAATCTGGGCGCCGCCGCCTGACCTGGCCTGGCCGTCTCGGTCGATCTCCCTCCATCCAACTTGTCTTCCTCGTCTGATGAGGGGAGGGGAGAGGATGGGGGCGACGGCTATAGGGGCCATGGCCGGCGGCGAGGTCTGCGGGAGGGAGACGGAGGGGCGGCGGCGATGTGGGTGGGTGGGGAGGGGAATCGGATCGGGAGCGAGCTGCTTTTGGTTTCTGGGCTCACGCAACAATTGCTCGCTGCTCCCACGGATCGAGTCCCTTTAGTCCATCATAACCGTCCGATGTCTGTCCTGTGACTGGTCGGCGGCTCACTGATCGTTGGATTGCTTTGTTGCTTCGTGATTGGTCAATGGACATCTCTCGCAGATCAATCCCCTAAAATCACATAAAATCATTGGATTTTAGATAAATGCCGGCTTTACTCAAAATGGTCATATCAAAAGCTTGGGAGCCATTTATTGCATTTGAAATTTTATAATAGTCTACATGATGGAGTTTTTATAAAAACCCATGAGTCTCAGGCTGGCTTCTACTCTGGCTCGTCTTCTCGATGCTAGCCTTGGTAAAAGGTATTTCGAATACATGTGATAATTAATTGTATTTATCTTTCTACCCATTAGAAGAAGGGTTAAAACTATTTAATTCCTACAAAATATGCTAAAGACTATGCTGTCTCTTCCACAAGCCCTTGATAGCACCCGCCGCCATCCTCCACGAGCAGCTCACCACCGCCGCCACACCATGCTGAAGCGTCGGACCACCGCTGCTCCAAAAGGAGAAACTCCACAAGCCCCTCGTCGGTGCTGATGAAGCCTCCAACGAGAAAGAGCGAAGGCCGGGAGACACTTGTTCCAAGCACCACATCTCGCTCCTTATAGGCTGAGGTGCCATGGACACTGCTGTACAAGGGCGCCGTCGGTACTGACCGAGCCGAACCGACCAGAGACCGCGACCTATCTACACACCGCACCCGGGTCCAGGGTTCCCCCAACCTCCAGCCCTCACATGGGCCGCCGGAGGCGAGGGAAACCGCTGGATGGGCCGACGGAAGTACATAGAGGAAGAGGGCGCCTGTGATCCGCCTCTCTCTACTATTGAGAAGAGACGCGAAGGACCGGGAGGAACAAAAAGAGCAATTTTGAGGGAGCTTAGGTCGTCGGCCGCTCCTGTTCGTCCACGATAGATGAAGTGGTTTGAGCGGCATGCTTAGTGCCCACGAGTGGACGTATGGCCGCCGTCCGTACTCATTAGCTACTCCCTCCGTTCCTAACTTTTTGTCTTTCTTAGATATTTCAAATGGATTACCATATATGAATGTATATAGACATATTTTAGAGTGTAGATTCACTCATTTCACTTCGTATGTAGTTATTTGTTGAAATCTCTAGGAAGACAAATATTTAGGAACATAGGACGTACTCCCTCCGTCTCATAATATAAGACACTTTTTGACACTAGTGTCTTACATTATGGGACGGAGGGAGTATTAATCATTTACCTCCAACAACTATGATCTGGCTCCTCTCGGTAATTTGTTCACACAAATCAAAGATAAGCTAGGGACCCAGTTTATTCACGCACAAGTGTTGTACGCGCCCCGAGAATGTAACATGCTAGCACACCTGTTGGCCACTATGGGTGCTGGGCTAGCTCAAGGTGAGCGACGTGAGTGGTTTCGTAGCTACCCGGTGGATGTTGTAGAAGGACAAGATATGGGCTGTGCAATCTCAATGTATTGATCGGTGTACTAGGCACGTATATATAAGTACAAAGGTGGGCCACAACCACAACTATACAAAGGAAACAGGAGGTGGGCCCTACACACAAATATATACGTACACAATATACTCAACACCCCCTGCAGTCGAAGCGGCGCCAGTAACGCAGAGACTGGAACGGAACTCCTCGAAGGTAGAAGTCGGCAATCCCTTCGTCATCACATCGGCAAACTGCTGAGCGGTCGGCACATGGAGAACCCGCATGCGTCCAAGAGCCACCTGCTCGCGCACATAGTGAATGTCCAGCTCGATGTGTTTAGTCCGGCGATGATGAACGGGGTTGACGGAGAGGTACACCGCAGAGACGTTGTCGCAGTAGACAACCGTAGCCTGGGAGACGTCGTGATGTAGCTCCTGAAGTAACTGTCGTAGCCAGGTGCACTCGGCGACAGCATTGGCCACAGCTCGGTACTCAGCCTCCGCGCTAGAGCGCGAAACCATGGGTTGTCGCTTGGACGACCACGAGACGAGTGAAGGACCGAGGTAGACGCAGTAGCCAGAGGTGGACCGACGAGTATCGGGCAGCTAGCCCAGTCTGCATCGGAGTAGGCCACCATCTCCAGAGAAGTGGACGCCGTAAGTGTCAACCCAAGGGACATCGTGCCGCGGATGTAGCGAAGGATCCGCTTCACGAGAGTCCAATGAGAGTCACAAGGGGCGTGCATGTGGAGACACACCTGCTGTACAACATACTGAAGATCCGGTCTGGTGAGAGTCAAATACTGTAGAGCGCCGACAATAGACAGGTAGAAAGGAGCATCCGACACAGGCGAACCCTCAAGAGCAGAGACCTTGGCCTTCGTGTCCACAGGAGTAGCAACAGGATGACAGTTGAGCATGCTAGCACGCTCAAGAAGCTCATGTGCATACTTCTGCTGATGAAGAAAGAAACCGTCCGGATGCCGAACGACCTCAATGCCAAGGAAATAATGTAGAGCACCCAGGCCCTTGATAGCAAACTCGTCACGTAGCCGGAGAGTAATATGCTGAAGAACGGCTGCGGAGGAGGCTGTTAGGATGATGTCGTCGACGTAAAGCAGCAAGTATGCAGTCGTGTCACCGTGGCGATAGACGAACAATGAGGCGTCCGAGCGAGTAACGCTGAAGCCCAATGTCTGAAGAAACCCGGCGATCCGCTGGTACCAGGCTCGGGGTGCCTGCTTGAGCCCGCAAAGAGAGCGGGACAGCAGACACACATGGTCGGCAAGTGAGGCGTCGACGAAGCCTGTGGGTTGCTCACAATACACCTGCTCCTCAAGATGGCCGTGGAGAAAGGCGTTGGAGACATCCATCTGGTGAATGGGCCAGCCGCGGGAGACGGTGAGCTGGAGGACGGTGCGGATCGTGCCCAGTTTGACAACCGGGGCAAATGTCTCAGTGAAGTCTACTCCAGTGCGCTGGCGGAAACCGCGGACCACACAGCGAGCCTTGTAGCGCTCAAGTGTACCGTCTGAGCGGGTCTTATGGCGAAAGACCCACTTGCCGGTGATGACGTTGGCGCGAGGAGGCCGGGGAACCAGGGTCCAGGTGCGGTTCCGTTGACGAGCATCGAACTCTTCCTGCATCGCCGCAAGCCAGTGAGGATCACGTAGGGCGGCGCGAGCGGACGCAGGAATGGGCGACGGCTCCGCGGCGGAGGCGGCAAGGACGTACTCGTCGCGCGAGTACCGGAGGCTCGGACGATGAACGCCGGTGCGAGCACGGGTGACTGGGCCGGGCGGCATCGCCGGAGCCACCGGCGAGACGGCCGGCATCGGGGCTGGCGAGGCGGCCGGTGTCGGGGCCGGCGAGGGGGCCGGAGTCGGGGCCGGCATCGGAGCCGGCAAGGGGGCCGGCGTCAGGGCCGGCGAGGAGGCAGGCGTCGAGGCCGCGGAGGAGGCGACCGAGCCTCCAGGGCCCGATCCCGCGGCGCCCACGTCGAGGGCGGCGGGTGAAGGCGGGGCGCCGGCTGCACCGTCGGAGCCAGCCGAGGAGGCCAAGTGGGCGGGCGCCGGCAGGAGGGCGCGGGGACCGCCAAAGCCCGGAGGCAGTCCACGGGCCAGGCGGGATCGTCCACCTGACGAGGTCGTCGAAGGGCCGCCGGTGGCCGGCGGCGACGAGACGACAAGGGGTACCTGCTGCTGAAACGGAAACACCATCTCATCAAAGTAAACATGTCGGGAGGTGAAAACACAATGGGAGACAGGATCATAGCAGCCGTAGCCCTTAGTGTTAGGTGGGTAGCCGAGAAAGATGCAGGCAACGGAGCGGGGTGCAAGCTTATGAGGCGCAGTGGCGGCAATGCTAGGATAGCAAAGGCAGCCGAAGATGCGAAGCCCTTCATAAGAAGGAGGTGCACCGAAGAGAAAATGGTGAGGTGTAAAGTTCCCGCGAGTGTGACATGGACGGATGTTGATGAGGAGAGAAGCGGTGGCTAGAGCGTCAGGCCAAAAGCGCGGAGGCACATTGGCATGAAAGAGAAGAGTCCTAACGCAGTCATTTAGAGTGCGAAGGATGCGCTCAGCACGACCGTTCTGCTGCGAGGTGTACGGGCAAGTGAGACGAAAAATCGTGCCATGTGTGGCGAGAAGATTACGAACAGCGATGTTGTCAAACTCCTTTCTGTTGTCTGTCTGCAACGCAATAATGGGTCGACCAAACTACGTGAGAACATAAGAATAGAAAGTGGCGAGAGTGGATATAACATCCGACTTGCGGCGCAATGGGAAGGTCCACACATAATGCGAAAAATCGTCAAGAATGACAAGATAATAAAGAAAGCCCGTATTACTTGCAACAGGAGATGTCCAAACATCACTATGAATTAACTCAAACGGGTACGATGCAACAAAGGAAGAAGGCCTAAACGGAAGACGAGCATGTTTGTCGAGGCGACATGCATGACACGAGTGATCCTCATTCTTATTACACGTGAAAGAAAAACTCCAAAGTATGTGGCGGCGTGGCGGGATTAGGATGACCCAAGCGAGCGTGCCAACTATCCACTCCGGTGGCGAGAGCGACAGGGGCGGCGGAAGTAGTGGAGGTGGCGGAGTGAACCGGGTAGAGCTCGTCGGGGCTGTCACATCGGTGGAACACCATCCGTGTGCGAGCGTCCTTAACAGAAAAACCACATTCGTCAAATTCAACAGTAACCGGATTTTCACATGTAAGAGAACGAACAGAAACAAGATTTTTAATAAGTTCAGGAGAAACAAGAATATTAGACATGGATATAGGAGTGGAGTTAGACGGAAAAAATGTATGTCCAATATGGGTGATGGGAAGAGAAGAACCGTCATCGGCGGTGATGCGGTTGGAGGTGTGGACATGATAGGCGGTGTGGAGGTTACCGGGGTACGCCGCCATGTGAGCGGTGGCGCCACTGTCCATATACCAATCGCCGCCGCCGGTGTAGCTGGACGGGGAAGGAGCGTTGTGGAGAGCCGCCAGAAGGGCCGGGTCCCACGGTGCCGGCGGGAGAGGCGGCGCAGCCGTCAGGGGCAGCAGCGGCGGCTGCTGACCGTAGGGCGCCGCATAGGGCTGCGGCGCGGCGTAGTACACCTAGTGTGACGAAGGCCGAGTGCCGAGAAGGCCCGGAGCAGGGGCCCGAGGAACCGGCATGGAGTAGGCGTGGACAACG
>NC_041381.1:60192168-60212414 GCF_002162155.2 Triticum dicoccoides
GTCATGGAAGCGGTCCGGGCAAGGGGACGTGCCCGATCAAGTTGGTTCCACAGGTTCATGGCCGCATCCGACACGGTCGATAAGGCTGTCCAAGATTTCGTCGAGCATCGCATCAGCTTGCGCGCCGCCAGCAAAACGTCACTGTGCTTGTCTTGCATCCCATCAGCCTGCGCACTAGCAAACTCGACGATTTATGGTCTCTGTTTGCTTTCCTTGTTTGTATCAGTGTGCTCGTCAGAGATCTTGTAATCTGTTTTCTTTCTTAGTTTTCTACTGTATATAAAAGGTTGTAGAGATTTTACGGAACACCCCATGTACTTCATATTTGTGTTGTGACGTATTTAAATATTGGCAGACTAGGAGATCGAGAAATCTTCTTTGACACTTTCCATTCACTGATCGGGATGGCGCATGCTAGAAATCACACTCTTGACTTGGAGTTTTTGGGCATGACCGCAGTAGGAGTTAATTACAAGAAACTACCACATTTACGGCTAGGTTTGCATAAAACCATCAAGTCGCTAATTCGTGGTAAAAAAAACACCGCAATTTGTTCTCCTATTATAAAAGCGTCACTTCCTGGTCAGGGAAGATATAATGTGTCCATTTGTGATGAGATCTGGACTACACAGTTGAAAAGACTCACTCACATAATTTAGATGAGATATCAGAAGAAAACTGAAGGAATGAGTTTAGGACCTGTCGACTCCGGAATGTATGATAAATTTCAAGATGGGTGGTCACGACGTAGTCATATAGCAGAAAGGCAATTTAGGGCCGCCTTATCCCACGGCTTCATTGGCTCCCACCTCGCCGGCCGTCACACACCGACGGTTAGAGGCGGCACTCGTGTCGTGTGTCACCTCACTCATGCGGCTCCGGGCGCAGACTCCGCGGGTATGTTGTTTCGCCTCCGTGGCCTGCTCATTCTCTTGTGCTGTCTTGGCCACGTTGCTCATCTTGGCGCTCCACGCTCCACGACAAGCTAGAGATGGCCTATTCGGAGATGGTCTTGCACTCTCGCACCATCCAGAGGCTTGTGACTACGCAGGGATGCCGCTGGGGATCCGGACTGCTCGTCCATCAGCGAGCAGTTGTGGGCGCTGGACAGCCGAGTGGAGCAGCGCTCTCAGGTTCCGAAGATCTGTCCGAGGAGGTGGCCGCAGAATAGGATTCGAGGCGCCGGAGGCTACCCGTCGAGAGCACGGAGTGTGGGTGCAAGTGGACGCGGCATACGCCAGCTCCGTGTTGGTCTGCCCGGAGTTCACCTACGTGATAGACTGCGTGGAGGCCGTGGACTCGTTCAGCATGAACGCCACAAGTGGCTCCTCTCCAACAACGCCTGTTGTACTATGTGGTCTTAATCTAGTTTCAAGTTTGAGTTTCGAATGAGATATTTTGTGTACGATTTGGATATTAGAAGTTAAATTTAAGAGTTCAGCTACCTCCACACATTTTTAACTCCTCGTATTTGAGGAGTTAAGACTAGAGAGATGATATCTTGAGGGTTTGATTAGATATTCCCAAACAACTAAAAATAGGCACTAGGCAAAAAGGATGGGTGAAGTGATTTTCTTTTTGTGTGTGTTGAACAAATGTTGCACCCCTCCTGATCTCTCCGCCATTTCATTTCATGAGCATGCTAAGTGGCCGAAATAAATGTCAGCGTCGACTGACGATATAATACATGCAACAAGCCAACATGTATTGTGCATGATGAATTATCCAAGAATCAAGATCGCCTCTGGTTAAGTGTTCATTACTAAATGTTGTAATGAATAAAAAATATGTTGCCATGAGAAGCATTTGTTTACACAAATCTATGCACGGTGAGAGAGCTTTCGCTATGATCTTTTCCTAATTCTTTAAGACATGACAAGTAAATTCCCAACCAATAAGTATTGGGCTCTTAAGTAAACAAAGCAAAAGATCAAGTAACAAACATATTGCGGAGCAACCAAGTAAACCAAGAAATGACTCAAGTAATCCAATAACAGAGCAAACGTAATCCAATGAAGGGGCTATGTGATCCAACAGAAGGGCTACATAAATAAGGGACACGTGAACCTGCTAAGGATACACTACATTAGCGTAACCGGCCCTAGGGGCATGTATACAACCCACGTGCTTAAACTTGCACATGGTCAAGGGTAGCCAGTAGCCAGTAGAAAAGGCTCTTTGTAAAGCACCCATATTCTTTCACCGGAAAAGAAAGAATGGAAGGCTCTTTCAGGTGGGCAGAACAATTTGACTTGTTGGGCCTCTGCGTCCACCTAGTTCATAATGCATTCATATATATATTTTTGAGAATTTTTTTTAACCATCAGTTAGACCAAATAAGTTGGCATAAAAAATATACCATTTGTAGTTTTCCACATATGAATCTAATGACACACTTTGTGTGGTTTACATTATACTCAAATCACCAAATACGTGGGGCACTTATAAATCCAGATGGAATGAATAAAATGAAGGGTTGCACAGCGGCCACTGCGAAATGCGCCACCGGCAAGGAGAGTAGTGTGACGAGGACTTGTATGTGGAGGCTTAACTCTAAGACTAATAGTAGAGGTATTGAGCTGGATGATGGTACATATAGTGATAACTTCATAAGTACGGCGTGATCTAGGTGCAGCTAATTACTACCTCCGTCCGGGTTTATTGGTCCCCATTGTATTTCGTGCCAAATTTTGATCATAGATTAAATTAATAAAATGTTCACGCATGTCACCAAACATTGTATTTTTGAAAACTATGTTCAAATACGAATACAATAAGATAATTTTTCTTGACATGCATTAACAATTTGTTAGTTAAATTTTTAGTCAAAATTTGGCACAAACTACAAAGAGGATCTATAAACCAGGACGGAGGTAGTAGCTTCGTCAATATGGGGTGCTCTAACTATTGCCTGTCAATTTTTACATGCATGCACAATTCCCATGACATCTCTATTCTATGGAGATGAATTATCTGAAATAAAAATGTGGTTAAGCATTCATCACAAATGTGTTGTCACATGTGTAACATCTGTGAACCCAAGCAACAAACAAATGACCGGTTGGGGGAGGGAATTCATTTCTCCTATTATAAAAGGGCCTCCGCGCTACACTTTCAAGGAAGATATCATGTCTCCACTTGTGATGAGATGTGTAATATACAGTTGAAAGGAGTCACCCACATAATTAAAATGAGATATTAGATGAAAACTGAAAGAATGAGTTTACAACCTCCCCGCTCCGAAATTTATGTTAAATATTGAGTTGGATGGTGGCGATGTAGTCATACAGCAGAACCTCGATTCAGGGTCGTCTTCTCCCACGGCTTCACTGGCTTCCACCTCGACGACGTTCATGCGCCGCCGGTTAGTGGCAGCACTTGTGTCATGTGTCACCTCGCTCATGCGGCGCTGGCGCAGACTCCGGAGGTACGTTGTTTCGCTGTCTTGGCCTGCTCATCTTGGCTCTGTTGTGCTGTCTTGGGCTCTTGGCCACGTTGCTCATCTTGGCTCTGTTTTTTTCAAACAAGTTCTTATCCTGGATCTGTTGTGCAGGGGGAGGGGAGATGATCACGACAACAGAAGGCGCAGTTGGGTGCTTCCTACAAGGCTCCAACCGTAGCCGCCGAGGAAGTCAGCGAGGAGGAGTTGGTGGTGCAGGCGCCCGAAGCGGTGGGCGTGAATAAGGATACTTCAGAGGTCTCTGCGCTCAACGACCAGCTGGAGGTGCCCTATTTTGAGATGGCCTCACACTCTCGCGCTATCTAGAAGTTTGTGACTACGTAGAGGGTCCTACGCAGGGAAGCTGCTTAGGATCGGGATTAGAGTTCCATCGATACGCAGGTCCGCACGTTGGACATAGATGTGGAGCAGCTGTTGTCACTCACTCTACACAATCTGTCCGAGGAGGTGACGAGGCTGCGGAATAGGATCCTAGGCGCTGGAAGCTACCCGTCGAGCTGCCGCCCATCCTTGCCGTGCAACCACACTTACAGAAGTAGTCGTGTGATTGGGCATGTACATTCATTACTTTTGGGTTAATTTCATTTATTGTAACCATCAACTCACAAGTTTGGCAAACAGAAAACCTGAATAAAGCCAGAATAAAGGTACAAAAAAATTCATTATATTTGATCGATGTTTCCTGGTATCTGGTTGCAAGACATAAACTTTGTATTTTCTGCATTTCCTTCTCCTACTCCTTGCAAGCATATTCCTCAGGATCCGCCTCTGTTTCAAGACATGAAGTTAGTGCTCATCTTTGCCTCTATTGAGCGGCGTATTTGCCTCTATTGAGCGTGTTTATGACAGGTGGGGCCTGTTTTCTGCTTGCGTGGCCTAACTTTTTGTAATTTATGGGGTTTAATCTAAAATTACAAACCAGACCCTAGAATTTTGCAGAGGTGCCCCTAAATCAAAAATGAAAAACACAACTAGCCCCAGCCCTCCTCCGCGGTGGAACTGCTCCTCCTGAGCAGGATCTGGATCGGGGGAGTCCTCCCCCACGCCTTGTTCTATGGTGGACGGGGCTACGCTGGGCGATAGGAGGTGCAGCTCACGTGCGGGCTGCTGCAATACGCCATGGTGGGCGCTGCCGGCCTACCGCCTGCTAGCTGCACGCGTTCGGCGTCCATCGGCGCTCTTCTTTCCCAGGCCGTCGCCCTTCCGCTCTCTTCTTCCCCAGGCCGCCCCTGCTGCTTCGGTCGCTGCCATGGCTGCCCCAGTCGCAGCACCGTCGATGGTAACGACGACTCCATGTGGCGGCCTTCCTGCCAGTGACGAGCTCTGGCGTCGCCCCTGGCCTTTTCTTCTTCATGCCGGCGCTGCCCAATGGTCAACGCGGCCGTGGACGTTGTAGCCCCACATGCTCAGCATGCCGAGTTGCCCGGGGTATTCCCACCGGGTCCGGTGCCGGGCGGGGATGGTGCAGGCCGATGTGGCCGGATCTGGCCGTGCCCAGGTCGACGAAGAAGGCCGCCGCACCACTCCCGACCTGGTTGAGGCAAAGGCCCGAGTGCCATCGCCGTTGCCACATGTAGTTCGAGGCAGAGGACGCCGCCCATCCCGGCCCTGCCCACAACCATGTTGGAGCTCCCCAACAGCCCTCCGCCGTCTGGGGGCGGTGCGGCACCTCGGGCGCCGGGGAGGAGGGGCGGCGCTGAGCTCGTGTGCGTGCTTGCCAGTTGAGGCATGGTTGGAGGGCCTGGGAGCAGTGTGGAGAAGTCGAGGGGCGTTTTTGCATTAAACCTAAACTGTTGTGCCACATAAGCAGAAAACAGGCCCCACTTGCCATAAACACGCTCAATAGAGACAAATACGCCGATCAGTGCTTTCTGCAAAAAGATTACCAAAGACACGGTGTTTTTTGCAAAAAAATGTATTGTAGTGGTTTTTGCAAACTTTGCCTTCAAAGCGGCGGTTTTCTGCAATTTACTCGAGTTCCATCCATTAGTAGAAAAAGGATCAAATGTGAGACACATTAGTCCCGGTTTGTAACAGAACCGGCACTAATGTGTCCATTAGTGCCGGTTCCAACGGCTAGCCGGGAGGAGCTCTTTAGTACCGGTTCGTGGCAAACCTTTAGCACCGGTTCGTGACATGAACCGGTACTAATGAGAGTGGTGGCAGGATGTTGTCAGAGTGGGGCCCTTCCAGCACCTTTAGTACCGGTTCATGGCACGAATCGGTACTAAAGGTCGTCCTATATAAATCCTTCGTCCACCCGCACTCTGTTCTTCCCCCTTTCACCTCTCCCTCTCCTCTGTTCTTCCCTTCTTCCTCTCGAGTTCATCACAAAATTTGCCCCAAATTTGTCAAGATTTGCAGGCCCTCATCCATTCAAATGATCACCAAGGTTAGCAACTTTGTCCTTTCATCTCTCATTGCTAGATTAGCTCTTGCATTGGTTTATATAGTGATTAATTATGAGTTTTAGTAATTTGGGAGGAATTATATGTGGTAGTATTTGATTTATATGCAATTTGAGGTCAAAATAACACTTAGTTTGCATATGTAGGTGTGGTTTACTTAGTGCCTTCTAAATCTCCGTCGTAACCACCATCGATCGCCCGCACCGTCCCGTCGCCAGCACCACCTTGTGGTGAGCCTCTTGTTCATGAAATTTTATATAAAAAATTGATGTTTGTGTGATTTGGATATATAGTTACTCGTATAATAATTATCTTACCCGTACGTTGTTTGTTATACATAGTGCCATGGTTTTGATATCCGTCCCCGTCGGCCCTCGTCCTTGTTATGATTCAGATGTGGTATATTCTCTTTTAAAACTATTTGTTGCATTTCGTGTTTATGACAAATTATGCCCATCAAGTTGACATAGATTTTTTTATCTAGGAGATATGTGAACCGGAAATTCCAACCGACCCTATTGTCGAGAGATTAAATTTAGTTGAAAGAGAAAACGAGTACTTGAAAGAAAAATTGAAAAGAATTGAGGGGGAGAAGATGGAATTGGAGTTGCATGTTGCCGATGTCGTCGATGATCACAAGATCAAGATGGAGAAAATGCACTTGAAGATTAGAAAGATTAGAAAATATGCCATCGATAGTGAGGCTTGGTATCATTATGCTGTTGGATCAATTGTTACCTTAGTTGCGATCTTGATCGCATTTGTTGTTGCATTTAAATGCTTTAGCTAGAGAGTTATTTGTTTGTTGCATTTAAGTGTTGTATGAACTTTATGTATGAACTTGTATTAATTTGGTCTATTCGGTGTTGTGTAATGAAGATGAGCCGGCAATGGATGTACGATGATCGATGCTCTCCCCAGTTCGTTGAGGGCGTGCATACTTTTCTGCTTGCGGCTGAGGCAAACAAGCGGGCGGATGGTTTTATGCCTTGTCCATGTGCTGGCTGTAAGAATGGTCGCAATTACTCTACGTCAAGAACCATTCATGTCCACCTGTTTGAGTCCGGTTTCATGCCCCACTATAATGTTTGGACCAAGCACGGAGAAAGAGGGGTTATGATGGAAGACAATGAAGAAGAAGAGGACGACGACAGCTATCCTGGCCATGGGTTCCCTGAATACGATGATATAACAATGGGGGAAGAAGGTGAGCCGGTAATGCGGGAAGAAGCTGAGCCGGCAATGCGGGAAGAAGCTGAAGAAGAGGCATCAGATGAGCCCGTTGATGATCTAGGTCGGGCCATTGCCGATGCAAAGAGAAACTGCGCAAGTGATTTGGAGAAGAAGAAGTTGCAGCGCATGTTAGAGGATCACAAAAAATTGTTGTACCCGAATTGCGTAGGTGACAAGAAAAAGCTGGGCACCACACTGGAATTGCTGCAATGGAAGGCAGAGAATGGTGTATCTGACAAGGGATTTGGAAAGTTGCTGGTAATGATAAAGGATATGCTTCCAAAGGACAACGAATTGCCCGAGAGTACGTACGAAGCAAAGAAGGATGTCTGCCCTCTAGGGTTAGAGGTGCAGAAGATACATGCATGCCCTAATGATTGCATCCTCTACCGCGGTGAGTACGAGGATTTGAACGCTTGCCCGGTATGTGGTGCATTGCGCTATAAGATCAGCCGCGATGAGCATGGTGATGTCGAGGGCGAGCGCCCCAGGAAGAAGATTCCTGCCAAGATGATGTGGTATTCTCCTATAATACCACGTTTGAAACATTTGTTCCAAAACAAAGAGCATGCCAAGGCGATGCGATGGCACAGAGAAGACTGTAAGAAAGACGGAAAGTTGAGAGTACCAGCTGACGGGTCACAGTGGAGAAAAATCGAAAGAAAGTACGGGAAGGAGTTTGCAGATGACGCAAGGAGCGTATGGTTTGGTCTAAGCGCAGATGGCATTAATCCTTTTGGGGAGCAGAGCAGCAACCATAGCACCTGGCCTGTGACTCTATGTTTGTATAACCTTCCTCCTTGGTTGTGCATGAAGCGGAAGTTCATTATGATGCCAGTGCCCATCCAAGGCCCTAAGTGAAGGAAATATGCCCTAGAGGCAATAATAAAGTTATTATTTATTTCCTTATAATCATGATAAATGTTTATTATTCATGCTAGAATTGTATTTACCGGAAACATAATACATGTGTGAATACATAGACAAACAGAGTGTCACTAGTATGCCTCTACTTGACTAGCTCGTTAATCAAAGATGGTTATGCTTCCTAACCATGAACAATGAGTTGTTATTTGATTAACGAGGTCACATCATTAGTAGAATGATCTGATTGACATGACCCATTCCATTAGCTTAGCACCCGATCGTTTAGTATGTTGCTATTGCTTTCTTCATGACTTATACATGTTCCTATGACTATGAGATTATGCAACTCCCGTTTACCGGAGGAACACTTTGGGTACTACCAAACGTCACAACGTAACTGGGTGATTATAAAGGAGTACTACAGGTGTCTCCAATGGTCGATGTTGGGTTGGCGTATTTCGAGATTAGGATTTGTCACTCCGATTGTCGGAGAGGTATCTCTGGGCCCTCTCGGTAATACACATCACATAAGCCTTGCAAGCATTACAACTAATATGTTAGTTGTGAGATGATGTATTACGGAACGAGTAAAGAGACTTGCCGGTAACGAGATTGAACTGGGTATTGGATACCGACGATCGAATCTCGGGCAAGTAACATACCGATGACAAAGGGAACAACGTATGTTGTTATGCGGTCTGACCGATAAAGATCTTCGTAGAATATGTAGGAGCCAATATGGGCATCCAGGTCCCGCTATTGGTTATTGACCGGAGACGTGTCTCGGTCATGTCTACATTGTTCTCGAACCCGTAGGGTCCGCACGCTTAAGGTTACGATGACAGTTATATTATGAGTTTATGCATTTTGATGTACCGAAGGTTGTTCGGAGTCCCGGATGTGATCACGGACATGACGAGGAGTCTCGAAATGGTCGAGACGTAAAGATTGATATATTGGAAGCCTATATTTGGATATCGGAAGTGTTCCGGGTGAAATCGGGATTTTACCGGAATACCGAGAGGGTTACCGGAACCCCCCAGGAGCTATTTGGGCCATAGTGGGCCTTAGTGGAAAAGAGAAGGGGCTGCCCTAGATGGGCTGTGCGCCACCCCCTTCCCCTACTCCTATTAGGACTAGGAGAGGTGGCCGGCCCCCTCCTCCTCTTTTCCCCTCCGAGGAATCCTAGTTGGACTAGGATTGGAGGGGGAATCCTACTCCCAGTGGGAGTAGGACTCTCCTGCGCCTCCCCCCTTGGCCGGCCAGCCTCCCCTCCTCTCCTCCTTTATATACGGAGGCAGGGGCACCTCTAAACACACAAGTTGACACAAGTTGATCCACGTGATCGATTCCTTAGCCGTGTGCGGTGCCCCCTGCCACCATATTCCTCGATAATACTGTAGCGGAGTTTAGGCGAAGCCCTGCTGCTGTAGTTCATCAAGATCGTCACCACGCCGTCGTGCTGACGAAACTCTTCCCCGACACTTTGCTGGATCGGAGTCCGGGGATCGTCATCGAGCTGAACGTGTGCTCGAACTCGGAGGTGCCATAGTTTCGGTGCTTGATCGGTTGGATCGTGAAGACGTACGACTACTTCCTCTACGTCGTGTCATCGCTTCCGCAGTCGGTCTGCGTTGGGTACGTAGACAACACTCTCCTCTCGTTGCTATGCATCACATGATCCTGTGTGCGCGTAGGAAATTTTTTGAAATTACTACGAAACCCAACAGTGGCATCCGAGCCTGGTTATTGATGTTGATGTTATATGCACGAGTAGAACACAAGTGAGTTGTGGACGATACAAGTCATACTGCCTACCAGCATGTCATATTTTGGTTCGGCGGTATTGTTGGACGAGACGACCCAGACCAACCTTACGCGTACGCTTACGCGAGACCGGTTCCCTCGACGTGCTTTGCACAGAGATGGCTTGCGGGCGACTGTCTCTCCAACTTTAGTTGAACCAAGTATGGCTACGCCCGGTCCTTGCGAAGGTTAAAACGGAGTCTATTTGACAAACTATCGTTGTGGTTTTGATGCGTAGGTGAGATTGGTTCTTACTTAAGCCCGTAGCAGCCACCTAAAAAATGAAACAACAAAGTAGAGGACGTCTAACTTGTTTTTGCAGGGCATGTTGTGATGTGATATGGTCAAGGCATGATGCTGAATTTTATTGTATGAGATGATCATGTTTTGTAACCAAGTTATCGGCAACTGGCAGGAGCCATATGGTTGTCGCTTTATTGTATGCAATGCAATCGCGATGTAATGCTTAACTTTATTACTAAACGGTAGTGATAGTCGTGAAAGCATAAGATTGGCGAGACGACAACGATGCTACGATGGAGATCAAGGTGTCGCGCCGGTGACGATGGTGATCATGACGGTGCTTCGGAGATGGAGATCACAAGCACGAGATGATGATGGCCATATCATATCACTTATATTGATTGCATGTGATGTTTATCTTTTTATGCATCTTATCTTGCTTTGATTGACGGTAGCATTATAAGATGATCTCTCATTAAATTATCAAGAAGTGTTCTCCCTGAGTATGCACCGTTGCCAAAGTTCGTCGTGCCCAGACACCACGTGATGATCGGGTGTGATAAGCTCTACGTCCATCTACAACGGGTGCAAGCCAGTTTTTGCACACGCAGAATACTCAGGTTAAACTTGACGAGCCTAGCATATGCAGATATGGCCTCGGAACACGGAGACCGAAAGGTCGAGCGTGAATCATATAGTAGATATGATCAACATAACGATGTTCACCATTGAAAACTACTCCATCTCATGTGATGATCGGTTATGGTTTAGTTGATTTGGATCACGTAATCACTTAGAGGATTAGAGGGATGTCTATCTAAGTGGGAGTTCTTAAATAATATGATTAATTGAACTTAAATATTATCATGAACTTAGTACCTGATAGTATCTTGCTTGTTTATGTTGATTGTAGATAGATGGCTCGTGCTGTTGTTTCGTTGAATTTTAATGCGTTCCTTGAGAAAGCAAAGTTGAAAGATGATGGTAGCAATTACACGGACTGGGTCCGTAACTTGAGGATTATCCTCATTGCTGCACAGAAGAATTACGTCCTGGAAGCACCGCTGGGTGCCAGGCCTGCTGCTGGAGCAACGCCAGATGTTATGAACGTCTGGCAGAGCAAAGCTGATGACTACTCGATAGTTCAGTGTGCCATGCTTTACGGCTTAGAATCGGGACTTCAACGACGTTTTGAACGTCATGGAGCATATGAGATGTTCCAGGAGTTGAAGTTAATATTTCAAGCAAATGCCCGGATTGAGAGATATGAAGTCTCCAATAAGTTCTATAGCTGCAAGATGGAGGAGAACAGTTCTGTCAGTGAGCATATACTCAAAATGTCTGGGTATAATAATCACTTGATTCAATTGGGAGTTAATCTTCCGGATGATTGCGTCATCGACATAATTCTCCAATCACTGCCACCAAGCTACAAGAGCTTCGTAATGAACTATAATATGCAAGGGATGAACAAGACTATTCCCGAGCTCTTCGCAATGCTGAAAGCTGCGGAGGTAGAAATCAAGAAGGAGCATCAAGTGTTGATGGTTAACAAGACCACTAGTTTCAAGAAAAAGGGCAAAGGGAAGAAAAAGGGGAACTTCAAAAAGAACGGCAAGCAAGTTGCTGCTCAAGAGAAGAAACCCAAGTCTGGACCTAAGCCTGAAACTGAGTGCTTCTACTGCAAGCAGACTGGTCACTGGAAGCGGAACTGCCCCAAGTATTTGGCGGATAAGAAGGATGGCAAGGTGAACAAAGGTATATGTGATATACATGTTATTGATGTGTACCTTACCAATGCTTGCAGTAGCACCTGGGTATTTGATACTGGTTCTGTTGCTAATATTTGCGACTCGAAACAGGGACTACAGAATAAGCAGGCACTGGCAAAGGACGAGGTGACGATGCGCGTGGGAAACGGTTCCAAAGTCGATGTGATCGCAGTCGGCACGCTACCTCTACATCTACCTTCGGGATTAATATTAGACCTAAGTAATTGTTATTTGGTGCCATCGTTGAGCATGAACATTATATCTGGATCTTGTTTAATGCGAGACGGTTATTCATTTAAATCAGAGAATAATGGTTGTTCTATTTATATGAGTAATATCTTTTATGGCCATGCACCCTTGAAGAGTGGTCTATTTTTATTGAATCTCGATAGTAGTAATACACATATTCATAATGTTGAAGCCAAAAGATGCAGAGTTGATAATGAAACTGCAACTTATTTGTGGCACTGTCGTTTAGGTCATATCGGTATAAAGCGCATGAAGAAACTCCATACCGATGGATTTTTAGAACCACTTGATTATGAATCACTTGGTACTTGCGAACCGTGCCTCATGGGCAAGATGACTAAAACACCGTTCTCCGGTACTATGGAGAGAGCAACAGATTTGTTGGAAATCATACATACCGATGTATGTGGCCCGATGAATATTGAGGCTCGTGGCGGATATCGTTATTTTCTCACCTTCACAGATGATTTAAGAAGATATGGGTATATTTACTTAATGAAACATAAGTCTGAAACATTTGAAAAGTTCAAAGAATTTCAGAGTGAAGTTGAAAATCATCGTAACAAGAAAATAAAGTTTCTACGATCTGATCGTGGAGGAGAATATTTGAGTTACGAGTTTGGTGTACATTTGAAAAACTGTGGAATAGTTTCGCAACTCACGCCACCCGGAACACCACAGCGTAATGGTGTGTCCGAACGTCGTAATCGTACTTTACTAGATATGGTGCGATCTATGATGTCTCTTACTGATTTACCGCTATCATTTTGGGGATATGCTTTAGAGACGGCCACATTCACGTTAAATAGGGCACCATCAAAATCCGTTGAGACGACGCCTTATGAACTGTGGTTTGGCAAGAAACCAAAGTTGTCGTTTCTTAAAGTTTGGGGCTGCGATGCTTATGTGAAAAAGCATCAACCTGATAAGCTCGAACCCAAATCGGAGAAATGTGTCTTCATAGGATACCCAAAGGAAACTGTTGGGTACACCTTCTATCACAGATCCGAAGGCAAAACATTCGTTGCTAAGAATGGATCATTTCTAGAGAAGGAGTTTCTCTCGAAAGAAGTGAGTGGGAGGAAAGTAGAACTTGACGAGGTAACTGTACCTGCTCCCTTACTGGAAAGTAGTTCATCACAGAAAACTGTTTCAGTGACACCTACACCAGTTAGTGAGGAAGCCAACGATAATGATCATGAAACTTCAGATCAAGATACTACTGAACCGCGTAGATCAACCAGAGTAAGATCCGCACCAGAGTGGTACGGTAATCCTGTTCTAGAGGTCATGCTACTAGATCATGATGAACCTACGAATTATGAAGAAGCGATGGTGAGCCCAGATTCCGTAAAGTGGCTTGAAGCCATGAAATCTGAGATGGGATCCATGTATGAGAACAAAGTATGGACTTTGGTTGACTTGCCCGATGATCGGCAAGCAATTGAGAATAAATGGATTTTTAAGAAGAAGACTGACGCTGATGGTAATGTTACTGTCTACAAAGCTCGACTTGTCGCAAAAGGTTTTCGGCAAGTTCAAGGAATTGACTACGATGAGACCTTCTCACCCGTAGCGATGCTTAAGTCCGTCCGAATCATGTTAGCAATTGCCGCATTTTATGATTATGAAATTTGGCAAATGGATGTCAAAACTGCATTCCTGAATGGATTTCTGGAAGAAGAGTTGCATATGATGCAACCAGAAGGTTTTGTCGATCCAAAGGGAGCTAACAAAGTGTGCAAGCTCCAGCTATCCATTTATGGACTGGTGCAAGCCTCTCGGAGTTGGAATAAACGTTTTGATAGTGTGATCAAAGCATTTGGTTTTATACAGACTTTCGGAGAAGCCTGTATTTACAAGAAAGTGAGTGGGAGCTCTGTAGCATTTCTGATATTATATGTGGATGACATATTACTGATTGGAAATAATATAGAATTTCTGGATAGCATAAAGGGATACTTGAATAAAAGTTTTTCAATGAAAGACCTCGGTGAAGCTGCTTACATATTAGGCATTAAGATATATAGAGATAGATCAAGACGCTTAATTGGACTTTCACAAAGCACATACCTTGACAAAATTTTGAAGAAGTTCAAAATGGATCAAGCGAAGAAAGGGTTCTTGCATGTGTTACAAGGTGTGAAATTGAGTAAGACTCAATGCCCGACCACTGCAGAAGATAGAGAGAATATGAAAGATGTTCCCTATGCATCAGCCATAGGCTCTATCATGTATGCAATGCTGTGTACCAGACCTGATGTGTGCCTTGCTATAAGTTTAGCAGGGAGGTACCAAAGTAATCCAGGAATGGATCACTGGACAGCGGTCAAGAAAATCCTGAAATACCTGAAAAGGACTAAGGATATGTTTCTCGTATATGGAAGTGACAAAGAGCTCATCGTAAAAGGTTACGTTGATGCAAGCTTTGACACTGATCCGGACGATTCTAAATCGCAAACCGGATACGTGTTTACATTAAACGGTGGAGCTGTCAGTTGGTGCAGTTGTAAACAAAGCGTCGTAGCGGGATCTACATGTGAAGCGGAATACATAGCTGCTTCGGAAGCAGAAAATGAAGGAGTCTGGATGAAGGAGTTCATATCCGATCTAGGTGTCATACCTAGTGCATCGGGTCCAATGAAAATCTTTTGTGACAATACTGGTGCAATTGCCTTGGCAAAGGAATCCAGATTTCACAAAAGGACCAAACACATCAAGAGACGCTTCAACTCCATCCGGGATCTAGTCCAGGTGGGAGACATAGAGATTTGCAAGATACATACGGATCTGAATGTTGCAGACCCGTTGACTAAGCCTCTTCCACGAGCAAAACATGATCAGCACCAAAGCTCCATGGGTGTTAGATTCATTACAGTGTAATCTAGATTATTGACTCTAGTGCAAGTGGGAGACTGAAGGAAATATGCCCTAGAGGCAATAATAAAGTTATTATTTATTTCCTTATAATCATGATAAATGTTTATTATTCATGCTAGAATTGTATTTACCGGAAACATAATACATGTGTGAATACATAGACAAACAAGAGTGTCACTAGTATGCCTCTACTTGACTAGCTCGTTAATCAAAGATGGTTATGTTTCCTAACCATGAACAATGAGTTGTTATTTGATTAACGAGGTCACATCATTAGTAGAATGATCTGATTGACATGACCCATTCCATTAGCTTAGCACCCGATCGTTTAGTATGTTGCTATTGCTTTCTTCATGACTTATACATGTTCCTATGACTATGAGATTATGCAACTCCCGTTTACCGGAGGAACACTTTGGGTACTACCAAACGTCACAACGTAACTGGGTGATTATAAAGGAGTACTACAGGTGTCTCCAATGGTCGATGTTGGGTTGGCGTATTTCGAGATTAGGATTTGTCACTCAGATTGTCGGAGAGGTATCTCTGGGCCCTCTCGGTAATACACATCACATAAGCCTTGCAAGCATTACAACTAATATGTTAGTTGTGAGATGATGTACTACGGAACGAGTAAAGAGACTTGCCGGTAACGAGATTGAACTAGGTATTGGATACCGACGATCGAATCTCGGGCAAGTAAACATACCGATGACAAAGGGAACAACGTATGTTGTTATGCGGTCTGACCGATAAAGATCTTCGTAGAATATGTAGGAGCCAATATGGGCATCCAGGTCCCGCTATTGGTTATTGACCGGAGACGTGTCTCGGTCATGTCTACATTGTTCTCGAACCCGTAGGGTCCGCACGCTTAAGGTTACGATGACAGTTATATTATGAGTTTATGCATTTTGATGTACCGAAGGTTGTTCGGAGTCCCGGATGTGATCACGGACATGACGAGGAGTCTCGAAATGGTCGAGACGTAAAGATTGATATATTGGAAGCCTATATTTGGATATCGGAAGTGTTCCGGGTGAAATCGGGATTTTACCGGAATACCGAGAGGGTTACCGGAACCCCCCGGGAGCTATTTGGGCCATAGTGGGCCTTAGTGGAAAAGAGAAGGGGCTGCCCTAGATGGGCTGCGCGCCACCCCCTTCCACTAGTCCTATTAGGACTAGGAGAGGTGGCCGGCCCCCTCCTCCTCTTTTCCCCTCCGAGGAATCCTAGTTGGACTAGGATTGGAGGGGGAATCCTACTCCCAGTGGGAGTAGGACTCTCCTGCGCCTCCCCCCCTTGGCCGGCCAGCCTCCCCTCCTCTCCTCCTTTATATACGGAGGCAGGGGCACCTCTAAACACACAAGTTGACACAAGTTGATCCACGTGATCGATTCCTTAGCCGTGTGCGGTGCCCCCTGCCACCATAATCCTCGATAATACTGTAGCGGAGTTTAGGCGAAGCCCTGCTGCTGTAGTTCATCAAGATCGTCACCATGCCGTCGTGCTGACGAAACTCTTCCCCGACACTTTGCTGGATCAGAGTCCGGGGATCGTCATCGAGCTGAACGTGTGCTCGAACTCGGAGGTGCCGTAGTTTCGGTACTTGATCGGTTGGATCGTGAAGACGTACGACTACTTCCTCTACGTCGTGTCATCGCTTCCGCAGTCGGTCTGCGTTGGGTACGTAGACAACACTCTCCTCTCGTTGCTATGCATCACATGATCCTGTGTGCGCGTAGGAAATTTTTTGAAATTACTACGAAACCCAACACTAAGCAACCCGGCAACGATATTGATGTGTACCTAAGGCCACTAGTTGAAGAACTCTTACAACTGTGGAATGGAACAGGTGTACGTGCGTGGGATGAGCACATGGGGGAAGAATTTGACCTAAAGGCGTTGCTGTTCGTGACCATCAATGATTGGCCTGCACTCAGTAACCTTTCAGGACAGACAAACAAGGGATACCGCGGATGCACGCACTGTTTGGATGATACTGACAATATATATTTGAATAGTTGTAAGAAGAATGTGTACCTGGGACATCGTCGATTTTTTCCGAGCAGGCATCCCGTAAGAAAGAAAGGTAAGCATTTCAAAGGTGAGGCGGATCACCGGACGAAGCCTCGCCACCGTACTGGTGCTGATGTACATGAGATGGTCAAGGATTTGAAGGTGATATTTGGAAAGGGTCCTGGCGGACAACCTGTTCCAAAGGACGCTGACGGACGCGCACCCATGTGGAAGAAGAAATCTATATTTTGGGACCTGCCATATTGGAAAGACCTAGAGGTCCGCTCTGCAATCGACGTGATGCACGTGACGAAGAATCTTTGCGTGACCCTGCTTGGCTTCTTGGGCGTGTATGGGAAGAAAAAAGATACACCTGAGGCACGGGAGGACCAGCAACATATGCACGGAGAAGACGGCATACATCAGGGTCATGCAAGCTACGCTCTTACCAAAGAAGAGAAGGAAATCTTCTTTGAATGCCTGCTCAGTATTAAGGTACCGTCTGGCTTCTCGTCGAATATAAAGGGAATAATAAACATGGCAGAGAAAAAGTTTCAGAACCTAAAGTCTCATGACTGCCACGTGATTATGACGCAACTGCTTCCGGTTGCATTGAGGGGGCTTCTACAGGAAAACGTTCGATTAGCCATTGTGAAGCTATGTGCATTTCTCAATGCAATCTCTCAGAAGGTAATCGATCCAGAAATCATACCAAGGTTATAGAATGATTTGGTGCAATGTCTTATCGGTTTCGAGTTGGTGTTCCCACCATCCTTCTTCAACATCATGACGCACATCCTAGTTCACCTATGCGAAGAGATTAACGTTTTGGGTCCTGTATTTCTACACAATATGTTCCCCTTTGAGAGGTTCATGGGAGTCTTAAAGAAATATGTTCATAACCGTGCTAGGCCAGAAGGAAGCATCTCCAAGGGCCATCAAAATGAGGAGGTCATTGAGTTTTGTATTGACTTTATTCCTGACCTTAAGCCGATTGGTGTTCCTGAATCGCGGCATAAGGGCAGACTGGATGGAAAAGGCACGCTAGGAGGGGAACAAATAATATGTATGGACGGACATTCTCTCACCGAAGCACACTACACAGTTCTACAGAATTCCGCCTTGGTGGCTCCGTATATGGATGAACACAAGAATTTGCTACGCTCCAAACACCCGGAGCGGTCTGATGACTGGACTACACGTGAACAAACCAGGAGTTTCGCCAGCTGGTTGCAGACATGTACCATGCATGACACCTCTATTGAAGATGACCTGTACTTGCTGTCCCAGTTACCATCTTCGAATATAATGACTTTCAAAGGGTACGAGATAAATGGTAATACATTTTACACGATCGCCCAAGATAAGAAGAGCACCAACCAAAACAGTGGTGTCCGCTTTGATGCAGAAACCAAGACGGGAAAGGAAACATATTATGGTTATATACAGGACATATGGGAACTTGACTATCGACATGGTTTAAAGGTCCCTTTGTTTCGGTGCAAGTGGGTCAATATGACACGAGGCGGGGTAATGGAAGACCCGCAGTACGGAATGACAACAGTGGATCTCAACAATCTTGCGTATGCAGACGAACCATTCGTCCTAGCCAATGATGTGGCATAGGTTTTCTATGTGAAGGACATGTCTACCAAGCCAAGAAAAAGAAAAGATAAGGAAGCGAATGCATCGTACGATGAGCCAAAGTGGCACATAGTTCTTTCTGGGAAGAGAAACATCGTGGGAGTGGATGACAAGACAGACAAGTCAGAAGATTATGAAAAGTTTGATGAAATTGCTCCATTCACAATGAATATTGACCCGAGCATCCCGTTAAATGATGAAGATTTTCCATGGTTACGGCGCAAAGGGACACACGCGAAGAAAAAGTTTCACACCCAAAGATCTGGGATGTGATCGGCTTCACTAGCTATCATCACTTTCTTCTGTGTTTCGCACCGAGAGGGGAATTTCTGTAATAGTTAGGGTAGTTATATGTTTTGGCATTTGAAACGCGAAGAAATTTTATGTGCAAACAAATTCACACTAATTTCAAATAATTCAAAATTTAAACTATTCAAATTTGAAAACTACGGGCACTAACAGAAAGTTTGTAATTTTTTGTACCTAAAGAGGCTGTGTCAGCCTCTGGTCAGGCTATGTCCCCACCATCACCATTTAGTGCCGGTTCGTACCACGAACCGGTACTAATGAGGTTGTGTCAGGTAAGGCTGGGGCCCCACGAGCACCTTTAGTACCGGTTCATGGATGAACCAGACGTAAGCTATTTTTTAGTCCCACCTCGTGAAGTGAGAGGGACTAGGAGCGGTTTATAAGCCCTGAGTGCAAAGACGATGAAGAAGAGGATCAATGCTCACGTTGCTTAGCTTCAAGCCTTCAGGAATACAGTAGACTGCACGGAGCTATGCGCAGTGCAGTTTACACTATTCCGAAAGGCTTGAAGCAAATTAACGAGCATTGACCTCTTTTTTATTTTTAATAACTTATTACAACTCCGGACTTCTTCAGTTATGGCAAAAACTAATTGCACATCGACATTTCTTTTTTTTTAAGTTATAACTCCAGACTTTGACCATCAAGTTTTGCAGAAAAGAAAAAATAGCAGAAAAGAAAGAAAAACTATAGCTGAAAAGAAAAAAACTATTTAAAAAAACTACTCAAAAATAAATAGAATAAAATAAATATAGCAGAAAAGAAAAAACTACTCAGAAATAATTAGAAGAAAAAATAAAGCAGAAAAGAAAAAAAATTATATTTGCTATTTTTCAATCGTTTACAAAATGACCGTGAAATTAAAAATCACTACAAAATGAACTCTGAAAATGTTGAATTTTGGCAAACTAGATGAAAAACTACTCACAAATAAATAGAAGAAAATAAATATAACAGAAAAGAAAAAACTATACAAAAAACTACGCAAAAATAAATAGAAGAAAATAAAGCAGAAAAGAAAAAAACTATAAAAAAATTGGGGCGCTGCCCTGTGGGCCTGATAGGCCACAGGTGTGTAATTACAGGCCTTAAAGGCCCAGCAGACTCACAGGGCAGCGCGCAGAGTTTAGGCCCACAAGCCTGCTATACAGAGGAGTTCGAAGTGGTAGCAGCGGCTGAGTTTATAAACCAGTGCGGCTGCCCTTCGCCCGGCGAGGTGGGACTAAACTTTGTGGTGCCAGCGCGAGGCCTTTAGTACCGGTTGGAGCCACCAACCGGTACTAAAGGGGGGGCCTTTAGTACCGGTTTGTGCCACCACCCGGTACTAAAGGGGGTCGCTTCTCGCCGCTTGGGCTG
>NC_041381.1:60213146-60223393 GCF_002162155.2 Triticum dicoccoides
GCCTCGCCGTCGCCGTCGCCCCGCGGTGAGCTCTCCCCCTCTAACCCCTCTCCCTCGCCCCCGGCGGCCACCATGGGCGCCGCCCCTCCCCGAGCCCATACACACACACACAAGCATGATGAACACACACACACACACATATGTATGAATTAATGCTTAATTAGCTTAATTAGTTTTTGCATGTTTAATTAGTTTAATTATTTTAATTAGTTTAATTAATACTTATTAATGCTTAATAAGTATATACGTATTTTGTATGTTTAATTAGTTTAGATTATTTAGATTATTATTTTTTCACTATTATATATGTATGAATGCATGTTAGATGGATATAATTAGTTTTTAATTAGTATGGAAATTTTTTATATAATGTTGTTTTTCAGTTTTTTAATGGATGTATAGAAGTTGTGTTTTCTGTTTTTAGTGTTAGTTGCTTAATTAGTATGAAATAGTATATAGATTTTTGAAATAGTAGAAATGTTAGAAATTTTAGTTAACAAAAACCAATCATTAAAAAAATATTACTTTTTGCGGGCATATAGCTAGTATTTGTTCTCGACGATGCCCGGCCCGCATCCTCGCCGTCGACCTGTCCGCGACGACGTCCAGCCGACCCATGTCCGGGACTGGGCTCCGCCGGGCTGGCACTGGGAGGTGCTGCCTGGAGGGGCGCGCCGCTTGATGAGGAACCCGGCCCCGGGTCCCGTCGTCGACCCTGATCTCGTTTGGTGGCGTTCGCGTGGGTCAGTTTCGGTGCGGAGGGACCCGACCCCGCCGGAGGTGGTACGTTGTCGTGTCAGGAAGGAGGACGAGCACGTCCATCGCTAAATGGTTGCGTTAGAGGGCGGCAGGTTCTCCAATACCAGGCAGTATCTTCGGGGATCTCACTTCAGCTATGATCCTGTGAGGGTTCCTTTTCTTTGGGTGTCCACCGCCCGCGCCGCAGGAACCGCAAGTGTCCTAGATTCTTCTGTAGTATTCGAATTTTAATTAGCTAGCCAGTGATGTACTATTCAATATTATATATTATTCGAGATGATGTATTCCAGATTATATCTATTATTCTAGACGAAGTATTTGAGATTATATCTATTATTTGAGACGATGTAATTTGAATACTAAATTTTTTTATATTTCTTTTGAATTAGTTAAATAAAAGCTATGGCAGACAATACCGACAGAGAGGGAGAACAGACCATGTTCGATATGATACGCGGGCCAGATGATGATCAGAATGAAGAAGATTATGACGGCTCCGAATTTCTAAACAACGCCGGAGAGGGTGATATGATATTCGATCGCGACGACCGAATTGATGAAGTCATGAACTATGATTATAAAGATGACGAAGAACATGTTGATCCTGAAACAACAAAGATCGGCGAGGTATATATCTTTATATAAGCAGGTATCTGGTGATCATCACATGTTTTAAATGACTTGAAGATATATTAACGAATCGATTTTTGTTCTTTCAGCCATCCGGATCGAGCAAATCTTCAGGCAAAAGGACGAAACGAGGCCCGAACAAAAAGTTGAAGGAGGGCGTAAAGTACAATATCGAGGCAGTCAGACCTAATGGCGAACCATTAGCGCCTAAGAAGATTGCGGACAAGTTCGTTCGTCAGTGCGGAGTTCTTGTGAAGGACCAACTCCCGATCTCCCTTCAAGAATGGAGAGAGCCAGCAAAAGACAAAAGACAAAAAGGTAAAGAGGACGCTGCTCCACGTCCAGATGTTACTTTTGTCAATAAGAATCAAAAAGATCTGCTTTGGGATACTCTCATGGAACATTTCATCCTACCAGATCATTTCACAGAAGCAGATGTGTAGAAACTCAAGGACGCTGCTCTTAGGAAGATGGCGGTTGCATTCAAGAACCACAAGAATAGTGAATGGGACAAGTACGTCAAGGGAGGAAGGAAGACTCCAGTATTCGAGAGAACACTAGAGAACCAACATGCTCATTGGGACGATTTCGTGAAATTCAAGGATTCAGAATTAGCTAAGGAACGGTCGAGAATAAACAAGAAGAATGCCAAAAAAAAAGGATAAGTTCCATAAGCTGGGGCCAGGTGGCTATGCGGTGGCAATGCCTAAGTGGGATAAGTCTGAGAAAGAGATGGAGGATGCAGGTGCCACTCCGGTTACTAAGAGCTAGCCCCCCAGGGTCAGGACTTGGTTCTATGCGCATGGGGGGGGGGGGGAGTTGGACCCGAAGACAGGCAATGTTTCGACGAGGGCAAGTCTGAAGGGAGGCGACGATGCGATACTTGTTGCAATAGAAGAGGCACGATCGGGGGTGTTCCAGCCCAACAGAGAGAACGACGAGCTTACGCGTGCCCTGGGAAATCCTGAACACCCGGGAAGAACACGAGGCAAGGGCGCTATTCCGTGGTATGAGGGGTTTTTAGACTGGAACACCGACTACAGAACCCGTGCGAGAAAAAAGATTGCGGAGGAGAAGAAGAGGAAGATGGAGGAGGAGCAGAGGAAGCGGGACTATGAACGCCTTCAAGGCCTAGAAGCAAGTCAAGCGGAATTGGTAGTCAAATTCCAGCGGCAGCAGGAGCAGATCGACTCACTTACCCAGCAAAGGGGGTCTCGCTAGCTGCAGCAGCTAGCGAATGATCCATCATTGGATAGCACCGCCCCATCCATGCCGAGAAGCAGCGTGGGTTTCGCCCCGGACGACGCAATGCTGGGTAGATACCCCATGGATGACATCACGGAGAACACTAGCTGCGAGCTACACGTCAAAATGAAGAACATATCCATGAAGGTGGCGGACGCCGTTGCTTTTACAAATCCCCCCGAGGCAACCTTCCATTGCAACCCGATTCCAGCGGGCTATGCTCGTGTCTTGGTTGATGAGGTGGTGGACCCATATTCGGAGCTAGAGCTTGACATTCCTGGAGGTGACGACGAGCGCTTTCTCAGAGACGCCAACCATCGTATCATCCTATGGAAAAAGGATTGCATCATCTTTCGAAGGCCACCGACACCGCGTCAGCCGACTCCTCGTCGAAGTCTGCCACCGAGTCAGCAGTCTCCCGCTCCTACAAGTCCACCAAGTCCGGCAAAGTGTCAGGCCACTCCTCCTCCAAGTCCGGCAAAGTGTCAGGCCACTCCTCCTCCTCCAAGTCCGGCACAGCGTCAGACGTCCGCTCCTCCTCTAAGTCCGGCACAACCTCAGGCCACTCCTCCTCCAAGTCCGGCACAGCTTCAGGCGGCCACTCCTCCTCGTCCAACTCAGCCCCGTCAGCCGTCTCCGCCGCCTCAGCAATCGCAGAAGAGACACCCCGCAGCTATGGTGCGTAGCGGTACGAGTCGAGGTAGTACAGGAAGTACAGGCGGAGGCAAGCGATATAAATATGGTCCAAGCCTCACGCCTCTTCCGCAGAGGGCTTATGACAGGTCCGAGGAGGAAATCGCAGCCATATCGAAGTCCGAGGTGGAAGCCCATTTTGCACCGAAACCGCCACCGCCGCCAAGGGAGAAAGTGCCCGAGGAAACGATTGACCACTTCATTCGTATGGCTCAACCACCAGCTCCCAAGCCTGTTGACACAGAGTATGAGCGCCACATCAGGAAGTTAAATCGAGCACGTCTACGTAAGGAGGCGAACTCGGGATCGAGCAAACAAGAAGCAGCTGTCAAAAAATGCGGGAAAACCATTCCCCAGCTGGGAGAACAGGCGGCGCAATCGATCCCCTCGCTTGTTGTGCCAACAACACGTGACAGTATGCGCGCCCAATATTATTGTGGGCAAACAGTTTACGTTCCTGAGGTGGGCAATGTGGTAATAACGGAGGACCATATAATGCAGGCTGAAGTTCTCAACATCACTGTTGGACAACTCCTCGAGATCGAGCCCATGCCTGTGCTTAGAGAGGATGAAATAAAACGGAAATATGTCCGGGGCCAACCTTTGGTCGAGCCAGACAAGGTCAAGAACCTTCCAACGAGAATGTATGAATTGCATCAATGGTACATGAACATTACTAAGATTTCAGATCGATTGTCCCTCATGGTGAATGTCAAGGAGGATCATTACTTCCATGAGAAGGCTCTGTCCGTTGAGTATTCTGAACTGTTTCAGTTATACAATCAAGACGCACTCGACAAATCTATCGTCAATTGCTATTGTCTGTAAGTGATTTCTTTCTGTAATTTAAGTCTCAAGCTAGCTGTAGTGATCCTTTTGATCAATCATTACCTGTAATTATCCTCGTCTGATGAGGGGAGGGGAGAGGATGGGGGCGACGGCTATAGGGGCCATGGCCGGCGGCGAGGTCTGCGGGAGGGAGACGGAGGGGCGGCGGCGATGTGGGTGGGTGGGGAGGGGAATCGTATCGGGAGCGAGCTGCTTTTGGTTTCTGGGCTCACGCAACAATTGCTCGCTGCTCCCACGGATCGAGTCCCTTTAGTCCATCTCAACCGTCCGATGTCTGTCCTGTGACTGGTCGGCGGCTCACTGATCGTTGGATTGCTTTGTTGCTTCCTGATTGGTAAATGGACATCTCTCGCAGATCAATCCCCTAAAATCACATAATATCATTGGATTTTAGATAAATGCCGGCTTTACTCAAAATGGTCATATCAAAAGCTTGGGAGCCATTTATTGCATTTGAAATTTTATAATAGTCTACATGATGGAGTTTTTATAAAAACCCATGAGTCTCAGGCTGGCTTCTACTCTGGCTCGTCTTCTCGATGCTAGCCTTGGTAAAAGGTATTTCGAATACATGTGATAATTCATTGTATTTATCTTTCTACCCATTAGAAGAAGGGTTAAAACTATTTAATTCCTACAAAATACGCTAAAGACTATGCTGTCTCTTCCACAAGCCCTTGATAGCACCCGCCGCCATCCTCCACGAGCAGCTCGCCACCGCCGCCACACCATGCTGAAGCGCCGGACCACCGCTGCTCCAAAAGGAGAAACTCCACAAGCCCCTCGTCGGTGCTGATGAAGCCTCCAACGAGAAAGAGCGAAGGCCGGGAGACACTTGTTCCAAGCACCACATCTCGCTCCTTATAGGCTGAGGTGCCATGGACACTGTTGTACAAGGGCGCCGTCGGTACTGACCGAGCCGAACCGACCAGAGACCGCGACCTATCTACACACCGCACCCGGGTCCAGGGTTCCCCCAACCTCCAGCCCTCACATGGGCCGCCGGAGGCGAGGGAAACCGCTGGATGGGCCGACGGAAGTACATAGAGGAAGAGGGCGCCTGTGATTCGCCTCTCTCTACTATTGAGAAGAGACGCGAAGGACCGGGAGGAACAAAAAGAGCAATTTTGAGGGAGCTTAGGTCATCGGCCGCTCCTGTTCGTCCACGATAAATGAAGTGGTTTGAGCGGCATGCTTAGTGCCCACGAGTGGACGTATGGCCGCCGTCCGTACTCATTAGCTACTCCCTCCGTTCCTAACTTTTTGTCTTTCTTAGATATTTCAAATGGACTACCACATATGAATGTATATATACATATTTTAGAGTGTAGATTCACTCATTTCACTTCGTATGTAGTTATTTTTTGAAATCTCTAGGAAGACAAGTATTTAGGAACATAGGACGTACTCCCTCCGTCTCATAATATAAGACACTTTTTGACACTAGTGTCTTACATTATGGGACGGAGGGAGTATTAATCATTTACCTCCAACAACTATGATCTGGCTCCTCTCGGTAATTTGTTCACACAAATCAAAGATAAGCTAGGGACCCAGTTTATTCATGCACAAGTGTTGTACGCGCCCCGAGAATGTAACATGCTAGCACACCTGTTGGCCACTATAGGTGCTGGGCTAGCTCAAGGTGAGCGACGTGAGTGGTTTCGTAGCTACCCGGTGGATGCTGTAGAAGGACAAGATATGGGCTGTGCAATCTCAATGTATTGATCGGTGTACTAGGCACGTATATATAAGTACAAAGGTGGGCCACAACCACAACTATACAAAGGAAACAGGAGGTGGGCCCTACACACAAATATATACGTACACAATATACTCAACACCCCCCGCAGTCGAAGCAGCGCCAGTAACGCAGAGACTAGAACGGAACTCCTCGAAGGTAGAAGTCGGCAATCCCTTCGTCATCACATCGGCAAACTGCTGAGCGGTCGGCACATGGAGAACCCGCATGCGTCCAAGAGCCACCTGCTCGCGCACATAGTGAATGTCCATCTCGATGTGTTTAGTCCGGCGATGATGAACGGGGTTGACGGAGAGGTACACCGCAGAGACGTTGTCGCAGTAGACAACCGTAGCCTGGGAGACGTCGTGATGTAGCTCCTGAAGTAACTGTCGTAGCCAGGTGCACTCGGCGACAGCGTTGGCCACAGCTCGGTACTCAGCCTCCGCGCTAGAGCGCGAAACCGTGGGTTGTCGCTTGGACGACCACGAGACGAGTGAAGGACCGAGGTAGACGCAGTAGCCAGAGGTGGAGCGACGAGTATTGGGCAGCCAGCCCAGTCTGCATCGGAGTAGGCCACCATCTCCAGAGAAGTGGACGCCGTAAGTGTCAACCCAAGGGACATCGTGCCGCGGATGTAGCGAAGGATCCGCTTCACGAGAGTCCAATGAGAGTCACGAGGGGCGTGCATGTGGAGACACACCTGCTGTACAACATACTGAAGATCCGGTCTGGTGAGAGTCAAATACTGTAGAGCGCCGACAATAGACAGGTAGAAAGGAGCATCCGACGCAGGCGAACCCTCAAGAGCAGAGACCTTGGCCTTCGTGTCCACAGGAGTAGCAACAGGATGACAGTTGAGCATGCTAGCACGCTCAAGAAGCTCATGTGCATACTTCTGCTGATGAAGAAAGAAACCGTTCGGACGCCGAACGACCTCAATGCCAAGGAAATAATGTAGAGCACCCAGGTCCTTGATAGCAAACTCGTCATGTAGCCGGAGAGTAATATGCTGAAGAACGGCTGCGGAGGAGGCTGTTAGGATGATGTCGTCGACGTAAAGCAGCAAGTATGCAGTCGTGTCACCGTGGCGATAGACGAACAGTGAGGCATCCGAGCGAGTAACGCTGAAGCCCAGTGTCTGAAGAAACCCGGCGAACCACTTGTACCAGGCTCGGGGTGCCTGCTTGAGCCCGTAAAGAGAGCGGGACAGCAGACACACATGGCCGGGAAGTGAGGCGTCGACGAAGCCGGTGGGTTGCTCACAATACACCTGCTCCTCAAGATGGCCGTGGAGAAAGGCGTTGGAGACATCCATCTGGTGAATGGGCCAGCCGCGGGAGACGGTGAGCTGGAGGACGGTGCGGATCGTGCCCGATTTGAGAACCGGGGCAAATGTCTCAGTGAAGTCTACTCCAGTGCGCTGGCGGAAACCGCGGACCACACAGCGAGCCTTGTAGCGCTCAAGTGTACCGTCTGAGCGGGTCTTATGGCGAAAGACCCACTTGCCGGTGATGACGTTGGCGCGAGGAGGCCGGGGAACCAGGGTCCAGGTGTGGTTCCGTTGAAGAGCATCGAACTCTTCCTGCATCGCCGCAAGCCAGTGAGGATCACGTAGGGCGGCGCGAGCGGACGCAGGAATGGGCGACGGCTCCACGGCGGAGGCGGCGAGGACGTACTCGTCGCGCGAGTACCGGAGGCTCGGACGATGAACGTGGTGCGAGCACGGGTGACTGGGCCGGGCGGCATCGCCGGAGCCACCGGCGAGACGGCCGGCATCGGGGCTGTTGAGGCGGCCGGCGTCGGGGCCGGCGAGGGGGCCGGAGTCGGGGCCGGCGTCGGAGCCGGCAAGGGGGCCGGTGTCAGGGCCGGCGAGGAGGCAGGCGTCAAGGCCGCGGAGGAGGCGACCGAGCCTCCAGGGCCCGATCCCGCGGCGCCCACGTCGAGGGCGGCGGGTGAAGGCGGGGCGCCGGCTGCGCCGTCGGAGCCAGCCGAGGAGGCCGAGGGGGCGGGCGCCGGCAGGAGGGCGCGGGGACCGCCAAAGCCCGGAGGCGGTCCACGGGCCAGGCGGGATCGTCCACCTGACGAGGTCGTCGAAGGACCGCCGGTGGCCGGCGGCGACGAGACGACAAGGGGTACCTGCTGCTGAAACGGAAACACCATCTCATCAAAGTAAACATGTCGGGAGGTGAAAACACAATGGGAGACGGGATCATAGCAGCCGTAGCCCTTAGTGTTAGGTGGGTAGCCGAGAAAGATGCAGACAATGGAGCTGGGTGCAAGCTTATGAGGCGCAGTGGCGGCAATGCTAGGATAGCAAAGGCAGCCGAAGATGCGATGCCCTTCATAAGAAGGAGGTGCACCGAAGAGAAAATGGTGAGGTGTAAATTTCCCGCGAGTGCGACATGGACGGATGTTGATGAGGAGAGAAGCGGTGGCTAGAGCGTCACGCCAAAAGTGCGGAGGCACATTGGCATGAAAGAGAAGAGTCCTAACGCAGTCATTTAGAGTGCGAAGGATGCGCTCAGCACGACCGTTCTGCTGCGAGGTGTACGGGCAAGTGAGACGAAAAATCGTGCCATGTGTGGCGAGAAGATTACGAACAGCGATGTTGTCAAACTCCTTCCCGTTGTCTGTCTACAACGCAAGAATGGGTCGACCAAACTACGTGAGAACATAAAAATAGAAAGCGGCGAGAGTGGATATAACATCCGACTTGCGGCGCAACGGGAAGGTCCACACATAATGCGAAAAATCGTCAAGAATGACAAGATAATAAAGAAAGCCCGTATTACTTGCAACAGGAGATGTCCAAACATCACTATGAATTAACTCAAACGGGTACGATGCAACAAAGGAAGAAGGCCTAAACGGAAGACGAGCTTGTTTGTCGAGGCGACATGCATGACACGAGTGATCCTCATTCTTATTACACGTGAAAGAAAAACTCCAAAGTATGTGGCGGTGTGGCAGGATTAGGATGACCCAAGCGAGCGTGCCAACGATCCACTCCGGTGGCGAGAGCGACAGGGGCGTCGGAAGTAGTGGAGGTGGCGGAGTGAACCGGGTAGAGCTCGTCGGGGCTGTCACATCGGTGGAGCACCATCCGTGTGCGAGCGTCCTTAACAGAAAAACCACATTCGTCAAATTCAACAGTAACCGGATTTTCAGGTGTAAGAGAACGAACAGAAACAAGATTTTTAATAAGTTCAGGAGAAACGAGAATATTAGACATGGATATAGGAGTGGAGTTAGACGGAAAAAATGTATGTCCAATATGGGTGATGGGAAGAGAAGAACCGTCATCGGCGGTGATGCGGTTGGAGGTGTGGACATGATGGGCGGTGTGGAGGTTCCCGGGGTACGCCGCCATGTGAGCGGTGGCGCCACTGTCCATATACCAATCGCCGCCGCCGGTGTAGCTGGACGGGGAAGGAGCGTTGTGGAGAGCCGCCAGAAGGGCCGGGTCCCACGGTGCCGGCGGGAGAGGCGGCGCAGCCGTCAGGGGCAGCAGCGGCGGCTGCTGACCGTAGGGCGCCGCATAGGGCTGCGGCGCGGCGTAGTACACCTAGTGTGGCGAAGGCCGAGTGCCGAGAAGGCCCGGAGCAGGGGCCCAAGGAACCGGCATGGAGTAGGCGTGCACAACGCCGGTCCATGGGTTCTGGCCGGCGTACCACGGGGCCGGCGTACCACCTTGGCGAAGGTGGGCTCCGGGATGAGGGTGAGGTTGGAGGCGGCGTTCCCGAAGTCCTTGTTGAGGCCGCCGGAGAGGGTGCTGATGAGGAGCTCGTCGCCGATCTTTTCCCCAAGATCACGGAGCTCATCGGCGAGCTTCTTGAGGCACATGCAAAAATCATCGATGGATGAGTCAAGTTGCTGGCACCCGTAAAACTCACCATAGAGGAGGACCTTGCGCTGCAGCCGATTGTCGGTGAAGAGGCCGTTGAGCTTGGTCCAGACCGCATAGGCGTCGTCCTCGTCGTTCACCACGGTGTGGAAGAGGTCGTTGGAGATGGTGAGGTAGAACCAGCGGATGATGGTGGCGTCGAGGATCATCCACTCCTCGTCGTTGATCATGAGCGCCGAGTCCACGGTGCCGTCCACGTGGCCGTGCAGGAGGTACTCACGGAACACAAGCGAAAAATACCGCTTCCAAGCGGAGTAGGAGGCGGTGGTGTGATCAAGCTTGACCGGAACACGTTCATGGATGTTGAGGTCGCGGACGAGAGTGACATCGGGACCGGCAAACGGGTTGGAAACGATGGACAAGGAGGAGCTCATGGCTGGTTCGGCGCGGGTGGAGGAAGACGGGGGCGGGTGCGGCGCGGGT
>NC_041381.1:60225551-60233619 GCF_002162155.2 Triticum dicoccoides
AAAACACCGCAATTTGTTCTCCTATTATAAAAGCGTCACTTCCTGGTCAAGGAAGATATAATGTGTCCATTTGTGATGAGATCTGGACTACACAGTTGAAAAGACTCACTCACATAATTTAGATGAGATATCAGAAGAAAACTGAAGGAATGAGTTTAGGACCTGTCGACTCCGGAATGTATGATAAATTTCAAGATGGGTGGTCACGACGTAGTCATATAGCAGAAAAGCAATTTAGGGCCGCCTTATCCCACGGCTTCATTGGCTCCCACCTCGCCGGCCGTCACACACCGACGGTTAGAGGCGGCACTCGTGTCGTGTGTCACCTCACTCATGCGGCTCCGGGCGCAGACTCCGCGGGTATGTTGTTTCGCCTCCGTGGCCTGCTCACTCTCTTGTGCTGTCTTGGCCACGTTGCTCATCTTGGCGCTCCACGCTCCACGACAAGCTAGAGATGGCCTATTCGGAGATGGTCTTGCACTCTCGCACCATCCAGAGGCTTGTGACTACGCAGGGATGCCGCTGGGGATCCGGACTGGTCGTCCATCGGCGAGCAGTTGTGGGCGCTGGACAGCCGAGTGGAGCAGCGCTCTCAGGTTCCGAAGATCTGTCCGAGGAGGTGGCCGCAGAATAGGATTCGAGGCGCCGGAGGCTACCCGTCGAGAGCACGGAGTGTGGGTGCAAGTGGACACGGCATACGCCAGCTCCGTGTTGGTCTGCCCGGAGTTCACCTACGTGATAGACTGCGTGGAGGCCGTGGACTCGTTCAGCATGAACGCCACAAGTGGCTCCTCTCCAACAACGCCTGTTGTACTATGTGGTCTTAATCTAGTTTCAAGTTTGAGTTTCGAATGAGATATTTTGTGTACGATTTGGATATTAGAAGTTAAATTTAAGAGTTCAGCTACCTCCACACATTTTTAACTCCTCGTATTTGAGGAGTTAAGACTAGAGAGATGATATCTTGAGGGTTTGATTAGATATTCCCAAACAACTAAAAATAGGCACTAGGAAAAAAGGATGGGTGAAGTGATTTTCTTTTTGTGTGTGTTGAACAAATGTTGCACCCCTCCTGATCTCTCCGCCATTTCATTTCATGAGCATGCTAAGTGGCCGAAATAAATGTCAGCGTCGACTGACGATATAATACATGCAACAAGCCAACATGTATTGTGCATGATGAATTATCCAAGAATCAAGATCGCCTCTGGTTAAGTGTTCATTACTAAATGTTGTAATGAATAAAAAATATGTTGCCATGAGAAGCATTTGTTTACACAAATCTATGCACGGTGAGAGAGCTTTCGCTATGATCTTTTCCTAATTCTTTAAGACATGACAAGTAAATTCCCAAGCAATAAGTATTGGGCTCTTAAGTAAACAAAGCAAAAGATCAAGTAACAAACATATTGCGGAGCAACCAAGTAAACCAAGAAATGACTCAAGTAATCCAATGACAGAGCAAACGTAATCCAATGAAGGGGCTATGTGATCCAACAGAAGGGCTACATAAATAAGGGACACGTGAACCTGCTAAGGATACACTACATTAGCGTAACCGGCCCTAGGGGCATGTATACAACCCACGTGCTTAAACTTGCACATGGTCAAGGGTAGCCAGTAGCCAGTAGAAAAGGCTCTTTGTAAAGCACCCATATTTTTTCACCGGAAAAGAAAGAATGGGAGGCTCTTTCAGGTGGGCAGAACAATTTGACTTGTTGGGCCTCTCCGTCCACCTAGTTCATAATGCATTTATATATATATTTTTGAGAATTTTTTTTAACCATCAGTTAGACCAAATAAGTTGGCATAAAAAATATACCATTTGTAGTTTTCCACATATGAATCTAATGACACACTTTGTGTGGTTTACATTATACTCAAATCACCAAATACGTGGGGCACTTATAAATCCAGATGGAATGAATAAAATGAAGGGTTGCACAGCGGCCACTGCGAAATGCGCCACCGGCAAGGAGAGTAGTGTGACGAGGACTTGTATGTGGAGGCTTAACTCTAAGACTAATAGTAGAGGTATTGAGCTGGATGATGGTACATATAGTGATAACTTCATAAGTACGGCGTGATCTAGGTGCAGCTAATTACTACCTCCGTCCGGATTTATTGGTCCCCATTGTATTTCATGCCAAATTTTGATCATAGATTAAATTAACAAAATATTCACGCATGTCACCAAACATTGTATTTTTGAAAACTATGTTCAAATACGAATCCAATAAGATAATTTTTCTTGACATGCATTAACAATTTGTTAGTTAAATCTTTAGTCAAAATTTGGCACAAACTACATGCAGCACTTGTGTCATGTGTCACCTCGCTCATGCGGCGCTGGCGCAGACTCCGGAGGTACGTTGTTTCGCTGTCTTGGCCTGCTCATCTTGGCTCTGTTGTGCTGTCTTGGGCTCTTGGCCACGTTGCTCATCTTGGCTCTGTTTTTTTCAAACAAGTTCTTATCCTGGATCTGTTGTGCAGGGGGAGGGGAGATGATCACGACAACAGAAGGCGCAGTTGGGTGCTTCCTACAAGGTTCCAACCGTAGCCGCCGAGGAAGTCGGCGAGGAGGAGTTGGTGGTGCAGGCGCCCGAAGCGGTGGGCGTGAACAAGGATACTTCAGAGGTCTCTGCGCTCAACGACCAGCTGGAGGTGCCCTATTTTGAGATGGCCTCACACTCTCGCGCTAGCTAGAAGTTTGTGACTACGTAGAGGGTCCTACGCAGGGAAGCTGCTTAGGATCGGGATTAGAGTTCCATCGATACGCAGGTCCGCGCGTTGGACATAGATGTGGAGCAGCTGTTGTCACTCACTCTACACAATCTGTCCGAGGAGGTGACGAGGCTGCGGAACAGGATTCTAGGCGCTGGAAGCTACCCGTCGAGCTGCCGCCCATCCTTGCCGTGCAACCACACTTACAGAAGTAGTCGTGTGATTGGGCATGTACATTCATTACTTTTGGGTTAATTTCATTTATTGTAACCATCAACTCACAATTCAACTTTACATGCTTAGTTTGGCAAACAGAAAACCTGAATAAAGCCAGAATAAAGGTACAAAAAAATTCATTATATTTGATCGATGTTTCCTGGTATGTGGTTGCAAGACATAAACTTTGTATTTTCTGCATTTCCTTCTCCTACTGCTTGCAAGCATATTCCTCAGGATCCGCCTCTGTTTCAAGACATGAAGTCGGTGCTCATCGTTGCCTCTATTTAGCGGCGTATTTGCCTCTATTGAGCGTGTTTATGACAGGTGGGGCCTGTTTTCTGCTTGCGTGGCCTAACTTTTTGTAATTTATGGGGTTTAATCTAAAATTACAAACCAGACCCTAGAATTTTGCAGCGGTGCCCCTAAATCAAAAATGAAAAACACAACTAGCCCCAGCCCTCCTCCGCGGTGGAACTGCTCCTCCTGAGCAGGATCTGGATCGGGGGAGTCCTCCCCCACGCCTTGTTCTATGGTGGACGGGGCTACGCTGGGCGATAGGAGGTGCAGCTCACGTGCGGGCTGCTGCAATACGCCATGGTGGGCGCTGCCGGCCTACCGCCTGCTAGCTGCACGCGTTCGGCGTCCATCGGCGCTCTTCTTTCCCAGGCCGTCGCCCTTCCGCTCTCTTCTTCCCCAGGCCGCACCTGCTGCTTCGGTCGCTGCCATGGCTGCCCCAGTCGCAGCACCGTCGATGGTAATGACGACTCCATGTGGCGGCCTTCCTGCCAGTGACGGGCTCTGGCGTCGCCCCTGGCCTTTTCTTCTTCATGCCGGCGCTGCCCAATGGTCAACGCGGCCGTGGACGTTGTAGCCCCACGTGCTCAGCATGCCAAGTTGCCCGGGGTATTCCCACCGGGTCCGGTGTCGGGCGGGGATGGTGCAGGCCGATGTGGCCGGATCTGGCCGCGCCCAGGTCGACGAAGAAGGCCGCCGCACCATTCCCGACCTGGCTGAGGCAAAGGCCCGAGTGCCATCGCCGTTGCCACATGTAGTTTGAGGCAGAGGACGCCGCCCATCCCCGCCCTGCCCACAACCATGTTGGAGCTCCCCAACAGCCCTCCGCCGTCCGGGGGCGGTGCGGCACCTCGAGCGCCGGGGAGGAGGGGCGGCGCTGAGCTCGTGTGTGTGCTTGCCGGTTGAGGCGTGGTTGGAGGGCCTGGGAGCAGTGTGGAGAAGTCGAGGGGCGTTTTTGCATTAAACCTAAACTGTTGTGCCACATAAGCAGAAAACAGGCCCCACTTTCCATAAACACGCTCAATAGAGACAAATACACCGATCAGTGCTTTCTGCAAAAAGATTACCGAAGACACGGTGTTTTTTGCAAAAAAAATGTATTGTAGTGGTTTTTGCAAACTTTGCCTTCAAAGCGGTGGTTTTCTGCAATTTACTCGAGTTCCATCCATTAGTAGAAAAAGGATCAAATGTGAGACACATTAGTCCCGGTTTGTAACAGAACCGGCACTAATGTGTCCATTAGTGCCGGTTCCAATGGCTAGCCGGGAGGAACTCTTTAGTACCGGTTCGTGGCAAACCTTTAGCACCGGTTCGTGCCATTAACCGGTACTAATGAGAGTGGTGGCAGGATGTTGTCAGAGTGGGGCCCTTCCAGCAGCTTTAGTACCGGTTCGTGGCACGAATCGGTACTAAAGGTCGTCCTATATAAATCCTTCGTCCACCCGCACTCTGTTCTTCCCCCTTTCACCTCTCCCTCTCCTCTGTTCTTCCCTTCTTCCTCTCGAGTTCATCACAAAATTTGCCCCAAATTTGTCAAGATTTGCAGGCCCTCATCCATTCAAATGATCACCAAGGTTAGCAACTTTGTCCTTTCATCTCTCATTGCTAGATTAGCTCTTGCATTGGTTTATATAGTGATTAATTGTGGGTTTTAGTAATTTGGGAGGAATTATATTTGGTAGTATTTGATTTATATGCAATTTGAGGTCAAAATAACACTTAGTTTGCATATGTAGGTGTGGTTTACTTAGTGCCTTCTAAATCTCCGTCGTAACCACCATCGATCGCCCGCACCGTCCCGTCGCCAGCACCACCTTGTGGTGAGCCTCTTGTTCATGAAATTTTATATAAAAAATTGATGTTTGTGTGATTTGGATATATAGTTACTCGTATAATAATTATCTTACCCGTACGTTGTTTGTTATACATAGTGCCATGGTTTTGATATCCGTCCCCGTCGGCCCTCGTCCTTGTTATGATTCAGATGTGGTATATTCTCTTTTAAAACTATTTGTTGCATTTCGTGTTTGTGACAAATTATGCCCATCAAGTTGACATAGATATTTTTATCTAGGAGATATGTGAACCGGAAATTCCAACCGACCCTATTGTCGAGAGGTTAAATTTAGTTGAAAGAGAAAACGAGTACTTGAAAGAAAAATTGAAAAGAATTGAGGGGGAGAAGATGGAATTGGAGTTGCATGTTGCCGATGTCGTCGATGATCACAAGATCAAGATGGAGAAAATGCACTTGAAGATTAGAAAGATTAGAAAATATGCCATCGATAGTGAGGCTTGGTATCATTATGCTGTTGGATCAATTGTTACCTTAGTTGCGATCTTGATCGCATTTGTTGTTGCATTTAAATGCTTTAGCTAGAGAGTTATTTGTTTGTTGCATTTAAGTGTTGTATGAACTTTATGTATGAACTTGTATTAATTTGGTCTATTCGGTGTTGTGTAATGAAGATGAGCCGACAATGGATGAACGATGATCGATGCTCTCCCCAGTTCGTTGAGGGCGTGCATACTTTTCTGCTTGCGGCTGAGGCAAACAAGCGGGCAGATGGTTTTATGCCTTGTCCATGTGCTGGCTGTAAGAATGGTCGCAATTACTCTACGTCAAGAACCATTCATGTCCACCTGTTTGAGTCCAGTTTCATGCCCCACTATAATGTTTGGACCAAGCACGGAGAAAGAGGGGTTATGATGGAAGACAATGAAGAAGAAGAGGACGACGACAGCTATCCTGGCCATGGGTTCCCTGAATACGATGATACAACAATGGGGGAAGAAGATGAGCCGGTAATGCGGGAAGAAGCTGAGCCGACAATGCGGGAAGAAGCTGAAGAAGAGGCATCAGATGAGCCCGTTGATGATCTAGGTCGGGCCATTGCCGATGCAAAGAGAAACTGCGCAAGTGATTTGGAGAAGAAGAAGTTGCAGCGCATGTTAGAGGATCACAAAAAATTGTTGTACCCGAATTGCGTAGGTGACAAGAAAAAGCTGGGCACCACACTGAAATTGCTGCAATGGAAGGCAGAGAATGGTGTATCTGACAAGGGATTTGGAAAGTTGCTGGTAATGATAAAGGATATGCTTCCAAAGGACAACGAATTGCCCGAGAGTACGTACGAAGCAAAGAAGGCTGTCTGCCCTCTAGGGTTAGAGGTGCAGAAGATACATGCATGCCCTAATGATTGCATCCTCTACCGCGGTGAGTACGAGGATTTGAACGCTTGCCCGGTATGTGGTGCATTGCGCTATAAGATCAGCCGCGATGAGCATGGTGATGTCGAGGGCGAGCGCCCCAGGAAGAAGATTCCTGCCAAGGTGATGTGGTATTCTCCTATAATACCACGGTTAAAACATTTGTTCCAAAACAAAGAGCATGCCAAGGCGATGCGATGGCACAGAGAAGACCGTAAGAAAGACGGAAAGTTGAGAGTACCAGCTAACGGGTCACAGTGGAGAAAAATCGAAAGAAAGTACGGGAAGGAGTTTGCAGATGACGCAAGGAGCGTATGGTTTGGTCTAAGCGCAGACGGCATTAATCCTTTTGGGGAGCAGAGCAGCAACCATAGCACCTGGCCTGTGACTCTATGTTTGTATAACCTTCCTCCTTGGTTGTGCATGAAACGGAAGTTCATTATGATGCCAGTGCCCATCCAAGGCCCTAAGCAACCCGGCAACGATATTGATGTGTACCTAAGGCCACTAGTTGAAGAACTCTTACAACTGTGGAATGGAACAGGTGTACGTGCGTGGGATGAGCACATGGGGGAAGAATTTGACCTAAAAGCGTTGCTGTTCGTGACCATCAATGATTGGTCTGCACTCAGTAACCTTTCAGGACAGACAAAAAAGGGATACCGCGGATGCACGCACTGTTTGGATGATACTGACAGTATATATTTGAATAGTTGTAAGAAGAATGTGTACCTGGGACATCGTCGATTTTTTTCGAGCAGGCATCCCGTAAGAAAGAAAGGTAAGCATTTCAAAGGTGAGTCGGATCACCGGACGAAGCCTCGCCACCGTACTGGTGCTGATGTACATGATATGGTCAAGGATTTGAAGGTGATATTTGGAAAGGGTCCTGGCGGACAACCTGTTCCAAAGGACGCTGACGGACGCGCACCCATGTGGAAGAAGAAATCTATATTTTGGGACCTGCCATATTGGAAAGACCTAGAGGTCCGCTCCGCAATCGACGAGATGCACGTGACGAAGAATCTTTGCATGACCCTGCTTGGCTTCTTGGGCGTGTATGGGAAGAAATAAGATACACCTGAGGCACGGGAGGACCAGCAACGTATGGACGGAGAAGACGGCATACATCAGGGTCATGCAAGCTACGCTCTTACCGAAGAAGAGAAGGAAATCTTCTTTGAATGCCTGCTCAGTATTAAGGTACCGTCTGGCTTCTCGTCGAATATAAAGGGAATAATAAACATGGCAGAGAAAAAGTTTCAGAACCTAAAGTCTCATGACTGCCACGTGATTATGACGCAACTGCTTCCGGTTGCATTGAGGGGGCTTCTACCGGAAAACGTTCGATTAGCCATTGTGAAGCTATGTGCATTTCTCAATGCAATCTCTCAGAAGGTAATCGATCCAGAAATCGTACCAAGGTTATAAAATGATTTGGTGCAATGTCTTGTCAGTTTCGAGTTGGTGTTCCCACCATCCTTCTTCAACATCATGACGCACGTCCTAGTTCACCTATGCGAAGAGATTAACGTTTTGGGTCCTGTATTTCTACACAATATGTTCCCCTTTGAGAGGTTCATGGGAGTCTTAAAGAAATATGTTCATAACCGTGCTAGGC
>NC_041381.1:60236424-60244303 GCF_002162155.2 Triticum dicoccoides
TTAATACTTATTAATGCTTAATAAGTATATACGTATTTTGTATGTTTAATTAGTTTAGATTATTTAGATTATTATTTTTTCACTATTATATATGTATGAATGCATGTTAGATGGATATAATTAGTGTTTAATTAGTATGGAAATTTTTTATATAATGTTGTTTTTCAGTTTTTTAATGGATGTATAGAAGTTGTGTTTTCTGTTTTTAGTGTTAGTTGCTTAATTAGTATGAAATAGTATATAGATTTTTGAAATAGTAGAAATGTTAGAAATTTTAGTTATCAAAATCCAATCATTAAAAAAATATTACTTTTTGCGGGCATATAGCTAGTATTTGTTCTCGACGATGCCTGGCCCGCATCCTCGCCGTCGACCTGTCCGCGACGATGTCCAGCCGACCCATGTCCGGGACTGGGCTCCGCCGGGCTGGCACTGGGAGGTGCTGCCTGGAGGGGCGCGCCGCTTGATGAGGAACCCGGCCCCGGGTCCCGTCGTCGACCCTGATCTCGTTTGGTGGCGTTCGCGTGGGCCAGTTTCGGTGCGGAGGGACCCGACCCCGCCGGAGGTGGTACGTTGCCGTGTCAGGGAGGAGGACGAGCACGTCCATCGCTAAATGGTTGCGTTAGAGGGCGGCAGGTTCTCCAATACCTGGCAGTATCTTCGGGGATCTCACTTCAGCTATGATCCTGTGAGGGTTCCTTTTCTTTGCGTGTCCACCGCCCGCGCCGCAGGAACCGCGAGTGTCCTAGATTCTTCTGTAGTACTCGATCTTTAATTAGCTAGCCAGTGATGTACTATTCAATATTATATATTATTCGAGATGATGTATTCGAGATTATATCTATTATTCTAGACGAAGTATTCGAGATTATATCTATTATTCGAGACGATGTAATTTGAATACTAAATTATTTTATATTTCTTTTGAATTAGTTAAATAAAAGCTATGGCAGACAATACCTACAGAGAGGGAGAACAGACCATGTTCGATATGATACGCGGGCCAGATGATGATCAGAATGAAGAAGATTATGACGGCTCCGAATTTCTAAACAACACCGGAGAGGGTGATATGATATTCGATCGCGACGACCGAATTGATGAAGTCATGAACTATGATTATAAAGATGACGAAGAACATGTTGATCCTGAAACAACAAAGACCGGCGAGGTATATATATTTATGTAAGCAGGTATCTGGTGATCATCACATGTTTTAAATGACTTGAAGATATATTAACGAATCGATCTTTGTTCTTTCAGCCATCTGGATCAAGCAAATCTTCAGGCAAAAGGACGAAACGAGGCCCGAACAAAAAGTTGAAGGAGGGCGTAAAGTACAATATCGAGGCAGTCAGACCTAATGGCGAACCATTAGCGCCTAAGAAGATTGCGGACAAGTTCGTTCGTCAGTGCGGAGTTCTTGTGAAGGACCAACTCCCGATCTCCCTTCAAGAATGGAGAGAGCCAGCAAAAGACAAAAGACAAAAAGGCAAAGAGGACGCTGCTCCACGTCCAGATGTTACTTTTGTCAACAAGAATCAAAAAGATCTGCTTTGGGATACTCTCATGGAACATTTCATCCTACCAGATCATTTCACAGAGCAGATGTGTAGAAACTCAAGGACGCTGCTCTTAGGAAGATGGCGGTTGCATTCAAGAACCACAAGAATCGTGAATGGGACAAGTACGTCAAGGGAGGAAGGAAGACTCCAGTATTCGAGAGAACACTAGAGAACCAACATGCTCATTGGGACGATTTCGTGAAATTCAAGGATTCAGAATTCGCTAAGGAATGGTCGAGAATAAACAAGAAGAATGCCGAAAAAAAGGATAAGTTCCATAAGCTGGGGCCAGGTGGCTATGCGGTGGCAATGCCTAAGTGGGATAAGTCTGAGAAAGAGATGGAGGATGCAGGTGCCACTCCGGTTACTAAGAGCTAGCCCCCCAGGGTCAGGACTTGGTTCTATGCGCATGGGGGGGAGTTGGACCCGAAGACAGGCAATGTTTCGACGAGGGCAAGTCTGAAGGGAGGCGACGATGCGATACTTGTTGCAATAGAAGAGGCATGATCGGGGGTGTTCCAGCCCAACAGAGAGAACGACGAGCTTACGCGTGCCCTGGGAAATCCTGAACACCCGGGAAGAACACGAGGCAAGGGCGCTATTCCGTAGTATGAGGGGTTTTCAGACTGGAACACCGACTACAGAACCCGTGCGAGAAAGAAGATTGTGGAGGAGAAGAAGAGGAAGATGGAGGAGGAGCAGAGGAAGCGGGACTATGAACGTCTTCAAGGCCTAGAAGCAAGTCAAGCGGAATTGGTAGTCAAATTCCAGCGGCAGCAGGAGCAGATCGACTCACTTACCCAGCAAAGGGGGTCTCAGCAGCTGCAGCAGCTAGTGAATGATCCAGCATTGGATAGCACCGCCCCATCCATGCCGAGAAGCAGCGTGGGTTTCGCCCCGGACGACGCAATGCTGGGTAGATACCCCATGGATGACATCACGGAGAACACTAGCTGCGAGCTACACGTCAAAATGAAGAACATATCCATGAAGGTGGCGGACGCCGTTGCTTTTACAAATCCCCCCGAGGCAACCTTCCATTGCAACCCGATTCCAGCGGGCTATGCTCGTGTCTTGGTTGATGAGGTGGTGGACCCATATTCGGAGCTAGAGCTTGACATTCCTGGAGGTGACGACGAGCGCTTTCTCGGAGACGCCAACCATCGTATCATCCTATGGAAAAAGGATTGCATCATCTTTCGAAGGCCACCGACACCGCGTGAGCCGACTCCTCGTCGAAGTCTGCCACCGAGTCAGCAGTCTCCCGCTCCTACAAGTCCACCAAGTCCGGCAAAGTGTCAGGCCACTCCTCCTCCAAGTCCGGCAAAGTGTCAGACCACTCCTCCTCCTCCATGTCCGGCACAGCGTCAGACGTCCGCTCCTCCTCCAAGTCCGGCACAACCTCAGGCCACTCCTCCTCCAAGTCCGGCACAGCTTCAGGCGGCCACTCCTCGTCCAACTCAGCCCCGTCAGCCGTCTCCGCCGTCTCAGCAATCGCAGAAGAGACACCCCGCAGCTATGGTGCGTAGCGGTACGAGTCGAGGTAGTACAGGAAGTACAGGCGGAGGCAAGCGATATAAATATGGTCCAAGCCTCACGCCTCTTCCGCAGAGGGCTTATGACAGGTCCGAGGAGGAAATCGCAGCCATATCGAAGTCCGAGGTGGAAGCCCATTTTGCACCGAAACCGCCACCGCCGCCAAGGGAGAAAGTGCCTGAGGAAACGATTGACCACTTCATTCGTATGGCTCAACCACCAGCTCCCAAGCCTGTTGACACAGACTATGAGCGCCACATCAGGAAGTTAAATCGAGCACGTCTACGTAAGGAGGCGAGCTCGGGATCGAGCAAACAAGAAGCAGCTGTCAAAAAATGCGGGAAAACCATTCCCCAGCTGGGAGAACAGGCGGCGCAATCGATCCCCTCGCTTGTTGTGCCAACAACACGTGACAGTACGCGCGCCCAATATTATTGTGGGCAAACAGTTTACGTTCCTGAGGTGGGCAATGTGGTAATAACGGAGGACCATATAATGCAGGCTGAAGTTCTCAACATCACTGTTGGACAACTCCTCGAGATCGAGCCCATGCCTGTGCTTAGAGAGGATGAAATAAAACGGAAATATGTCCGGGGCCAACCTTTGGTCGAGCCAGACAAGGTCAAGAACCTTCCAACGAGAATGTATGAATTGCATCAATGGTACATGAACATTACTAAGATTTCAGATCGATTGTCCCTCATGGTGAATGTCAAGGAGGATCATTACTTCCATGAGAAGGCTCTGTCCGTTGAGTATTCTGAACTGTTTCAGTTATACAATCAAGACGCACTCGACAAATCTATCGTCAGTTGCTATTGTCTGTAAGTGATTTCTTTCTGTAATTTAAGTCTCAAGCTAGCTGTAGTGATCCTTTTGATCAATCATTACCTGTAATTATCCTCACTATATTCTTTTCTGTGGTATTATATGCAGGATGAAGATGTATGAAATGAGAAAAGCTGGACGCTTTGGCATTGGGTTCATTGACCCAAACACCGTTAATGAATACACATGGAAAATAAATCCACGTCATCAAAAGGCCGTAGAGGACAGCATGCTAGAGTTCTTGAAGCGCCTCAAATACAATGAAGATATACTACTTCCTTACAACTTCTAGTGAGTCACACTGTCTTGTACTACAAATTTTCTGTTTTTGCCTACTAGCTAGCTACATGTTTTTGCTTACATATGCCCGCTTAATTAAGACATGCAAACTTGTGTGCATGCAGATTTCACTGGGTCTTGTGTATCATTAAAGTTGACGCCGAAACTGTTGAAATATGGACTCACTACTCAAAGAAAAAACTGACTATAACATCTTGTTTGGGATAGTCAACAGGTAATTTCAATCATTATTAACTATATATCTCGGACGTGGATAATCTAATCCCGAGCTCATTTGCTCTCTTTATCTGGGCCGCTATTTCAGGTGTTGTGATCTGTGCCCTATTTAACTGAGCTGCTATACGGGCGAACAAGAAAACCTGCGAAAAGCCAATGTATGTATGGGTACGTGGGCCAGGGTAGCGTCAGATAACAGGGCAACGTAGCGGAGGCGTTACGGTAGACGGTTAAATGTTCCTGATCCGTGGCTCAAGTCCGCTCCGTGCTAACAGGGCCGTAGAACAGCTTTTGCACTTTCCATCCCGTGGGCCCTTGTTCGAGTTTAATGCTTGGAGGTTTGTCACCCCGTGCGAGGAGCACTCATTTCGATTTGGGCGGTGAGAGACGAAGGCGATTGCGACTATGGCGGCGGTGATGGAGTTCCTAATGCAACTGATCCGAGCGTAAGTGCCTACCGAATCCCTGATTTCCAATTAGATTCGATGGTTGTACCATATTTGGCACTGTTACTGGCTTTGATCTACTGTAACAATGCTTTAATCGCTCATACCTCCTTCAGGAATGTCTGAAAATTTCACTTGTGAACGGTCCTGATATGACTGAAACTATAGCTAACAGAGTACATGCAAGCGTCAAGCTACTGCTTCTTCAAAAAATGCTTATAAAGATCAGCAACAGGAGGATAAGAGTCAAAAAAATTCAGGTGAGATGCTCATGTTGGTGCCCTCTTTTACTTATGTTCTGTCCGGCAGGTAATTCTAAATTTGAGCAGTCATTAGACTTATTCTTTCTGCAAGCATAATCTACTGTCTGATCTTTAGTCATTTCTTTATGTAATTATATCCACCATACATAGCACAACATTTCTTTTTTTGTTAATTTTGACATGTGCGTTGACCGGCCGAATGCATAGTTCTGCGTGGCTTGTACACTATGACCTACTTGAATGGTGAATTCTATTTGCAAATTCATCGAGATTACTGTTAAATTCTGCATACTTCTGCACGAAGTTGTGTAGTGCAGAGGTCTGCACCTGGGAATTGAAGAAGGATTCAAACTGTTGGAACCTTTTCGCCGAGCACGATTGCAGGTAATGTGACCATGAAGTCCTAAGATACATGTGGTCAGCCATGTCCAACACTTTTAATTGATCTGCTGCTTCATTTGCCCTGTTTTCTTGCTCTGGGATTCTTTATTCTCGTCCATTTCAACCTTTTTTTTATTATGGTGAGGCCAGCTAGTATATATCCTAGGCAATCAGTTTGAAGGTTCACATATCTACTCCATTTAAGTTACATTACATTCCTTGTCGTATTTCCACAGCACCCTTGCTTTCTTTGATATCAGTCAAATTTGAGCGACTAAATATGGTAACCTTGTCAGGGAAAACTACTTCGTCCCTTGGACACGGAGAACGTAGTGAACTTTTTTTGTATGAGAAGTTAGATAAGAGTGGAACAATATTTTGCTCATTCAGACGACTATTTCTGAATCTGCTACAACAGTCGGTTTGATGGGAAAATGTGTGATGTGTAATAAGAAATTTTATCATCAAGGTCTGTGAAGTTGCCAAAATACTTGTTGTATGTAATGAAGGAGAACTACTTTTGCAGGTACATCTTTTCCGTGCGCAAGGATTCATGGATTTGGTTTGGTGGTTCTGGAGGTATTTGTTCTGATCTAAAGTTATGTGCCACATAAATAGTTTTGCTTGTTTTTTGTGACGCTAAACAGGAACTGCAGCCCTCTCTACATGCTATTTGTTATTCACAATTTGGACTAATTTAATTTCTATTTGAACATGGTGCTCTTCTGTGCAGGTTCTCTATTCTGTGAAATGTGTTTCACCAAGTTTGGAATATGTGGGGACTTCTCTATGGAAGTGATTCTTGTTTTTCATATGTTTTGGTTCACAACTAGCTCAGCAATTTGCATTAGTCAGGGTATGCTACTAATGCTTTCTGGTTCAGTTATGTATCTTTGACTATGCAACTCCATGAATGACTCCCTGTACATGTCTTCATTTTCATGTTCTGTCTTGGGAGCATACATACTGAGTTGTGCAGGGCCGAGCCAGGATTTGTTCAATTTTAGAAGATTAAGGAACTTAAGACCATCAATTCAGTTTGTGCACGTGCATATAACTTTACACACGAAAATGACCTGGGCCATCAATTCAGAAAAAATGGTTCAGTATCTCAAATCCGGTGAATCCTTACCTTCAAGCCGGCAGCCATGAGGTGAAGCAACTGGAGGCGCCGGTGGTTCACTCCGTGAGTGGAGTAGATTAGGACGGCGGCGATTTTTCTAGGCGCCGGAAGATGAAGATGACTCGTGCAGACAGGAGATGATGGGGTGGATGGAATTAAATTGGCGTCGGTAGAGGAGCCGAACCATGGCCCATGTCGTCAATGCCGTTTGTGCGAGCGGAGGTTTAACGGAGCCGTGGCATTAAATTGCTGACTGTGGTGGGCCTGTGTGCAGAGGGAAATAAGATATACGAGATCATATACGCGCCAGTATACAATGGTCGGTGTGAATCCAGAGGAGAGCGATCGATGGAGATAAAGAGCACATATGTGCTCGGGCATAGATAGGGACTTTCGATATATCTCGGCCTATTTAGTTCGTCATTTCATGATATGAACTATTTAATAACCCCTTTATTCATTTTCTTTGTCGGCGGGCAGGGCTTGGGCAAGGTTCATCAGCGTCACGGAAGGCGAATGAAAAGAAAAGCTTAAATGGGGAAGACCCAAGGTAAGTAATTAAGTAGTACTAGCTAGCTAGCTAGCTGCCATCTCTTTAATTATCATGCTTGATTAATTATTATTTGATCAAATTCCATTCTCATAAAGGCCCTGAAGCAGGCGCAGGGGACTGATCTGTGTGCATTCTGCGTTTGCGAGAACATTCGCATGATGGCGTCCGAAAGGAGCAGATCTCAAAGATAGGAAAGGGTACGCTTGTCAAAACACTATTCACAATTTTTACACCATTATAGATATCTAGTCACACAACTAATACACATGCATATTGATCTCCTTCTTAACAGTTCAGAGAGGTGCGGGAGAAGCTCCTAGAAACGGAGCGCGTAGAAGCACTTCAAGAGGAAATAGCGAGATTTTTGCTCGACCAGGTCATAAATCCGAAGGGAGAATACTATTACCCGCTACCGCCCCCATGAAAACCACTTCCAATTGTCATCGTGCTCCGAAGGCACCAATTAGGCTAATGCCACTGGCTCCGAAGGCAACATGCATATGTAGGAGAAATTGTATATAGCTATACATGTGTGTATGTGTGAATTAATTAATATGATGGTTTGTGAGACATTGATGATATATATATGCATGATTGGTTCTACTAGAAATTATATATATATATATATATATATATATATATATATATATATATATATATATATATAT